>NC_137465.1:48248341-48523302 GCF_964235325.1 Thermobia domestica | reverse complement strand
CTGCCGTCAACGCCCTGACATTTCATTTGTATAGAGCTGCGTTGGCAATCCGCTCGACGCATCAAAATTTCACGCTTCAGAATACAATGTCGGAAATCGCTGACACTTGCATAGAGGAAATTGCTGTCTGGTTTCGGCTACATTGCAGTAATACTGTTGAGGAGGACCCATCTGTGCTATTCACACGTCGATATTAGTAACTGCACTGCCATGTATAAACTGTCTATATACACATTTGTGCGAGCCTTATGTGTGTGTGCGTGTGTATGTGTGTATTCATGAGTGCGACCTTTTTTTTTTTTTTAATGTTTCCTGCGCTTGACATGTGAGGGAGGGTGCACCTATCAGAAGGTTGGGCAAGGGTTCGTATCTGATGTAGAGTAATGATCGCTGTAACGTCCTTATCTTTTGACTTCGCTGCTATGTCCAATGGATTGTGATTTATCAACACATTGCAGTACATTAACCGAAGCTATTAGTGTGGTTAGGCTTTTGTAGAGGAGGGAGGGAGTCGTCAGTGGCTGGGTGGTCATATATAGTGGGGAAACACCGTGCGATGAGTCAAGTAATGGCAGGCATCACTCATTGCAGAATAGCTTTCAAGATCGTGAGTTTGGGGCTGGCATAGTTGTGATCTGTTGTGTTCCATATATCATAGGTGAAGGTGCTTCTGTATCCTCTTCTACTTTTTAATCCACTGTTTCCATGGTATTTGTACTGTACTGAGTATATATATGCATGGAAAACATGCACAGTGCGGTTGTTCACCGGCTCTCAATTCAAACTTTTCTGTCGAAGAATTGCGGTTTTTCTTTCTTTTTTATGCGAAAGAAGGTAGTGTTTTTTTTATTGCAAAAATCGTGATATCTTGTTTGTTTTATAACTCAGCATAGCAGGCACACTCACCTTTAATAATCTCCTCCAAAAAAGGGATTCATTCTCTACAAAAAGAGGAAAGAAAAAAAGAAATCTGAATTACAAATCTGAAATATCATTAGCGATCGGAGCTAACGTTGGGAAAAATATCAATGCCGTGGAGCTGGGGTGGGCTCACGATGGGGGTCCACAGAGTCCAGATTCCTCCCTCAAAGCTTCCTAGCTCAACATACATTTATACACTTATTCAATAAAACTATGCCTTTTTAATAGGAACATAATTTATATAGCATGAAAATTTGATCTTACACTTCATTTGTTCTCTTTCTCTTACAAAAGCAATCCAGTTCTGTCATTTATTTTTTGACAATATATGTGGAAGTATTTTACAGTTACTTATCGTCTATTCGGATGCAGAATAATACCCAATTCAAAACTACAAAGATGTTCTGGGTACTACATAGATGTTTTGCTTATCATGTTGTACCCCGTTCCTAAAGCTTGGGGCCCCTCTCAACAAAAATTCCTGTGTACATGCTTGCTGTGGAGTAACAGAGAAAATATTCATGTAGCCTTGTAAGCTAAAGATTTGAACTTAGCTGGGGAATCTATATTCTTCTTTTCATGTTATAAAAACAATTTTGTTCTATATTTTTCCCCCTGAGAATAGAGGTGAAGTACTTAACGATTACTTATAGTCTTTTCGGTTCCAAAATAACACAGTTCAGTAACATAGACGTAATATCTTGTGATATTGTATACTACTACTTCCCAACAAAAATGTCTGGGTGTGCGCGCCTGGTCAAGCGATAGCATGTTTAGCAGATATTAGAACAACTTCGCAAGGATTTCGGTTCTGATTTCGAAATTACGATTTTGATTCTGAAAAGGAGATAGAATACGTACAAGGTATGTTATGTCTGATTCTACAATGTGTCCGTAAAGTTACGCAACCCAAAGTTTGATTGCCTCTATCTTTTGAACCAACAACGATAAAGACCTCAGACTTCAAACAAATGTAAGCATATTCTATACAGATATTTTCGAGATCATGACTGGTGTTGGAATTCGTAACGTTTTTGTGTAGGAATGAAAGGAAGTATCGAAAGTGTAAAATAAAAAATGTACAATATGAAGATAATCAATATTCAGTTGCAGAAAACTGACTTCCTGCGGGTGAATCTCTGCGTGTATTTGCAGTATACATCAACGTTTATCCATTGATGCGAATATATGACAAAGTTTACGCAGTGTTGCCATGTAAAAAGGCTATTTAATGCAAGTCCGTAAAATGAGTGTTTGTTGATAGAAACGCGGGCCCTGCAATTACTGTTGTCGTACAATTACTACAACAGGTGTGTTTTAGGTTAATTAACGATAAGCAATGAGAATTTGTGCAAAATTGATAACTTGAGTTTTTATGCAAAAATTGGCGATAAAAACCTAACAGCACAATCACAAAGCAGGCATATGCCTATCATGTTCCCTCAAGTACATGGGAATGTATCCAGTATGTGCCTTATGTACATCTGAGAGAGAAATCACATGGATGGCAAGTGATAGTCACAGTCTATGTCCGCCCCTAGGCTCATGCCTGACATGTACCTGGGGAACGTGCTTAGTACGTTATAGTTATGTTTCCCACGCTGTTTGCGTGAATGAACCACAAAATTACTCACCCGAAATATGTTAAATAGCCTATATGCGTACTGTGTTTACATTAAGATGAGTCTAAAAACACTTTAAACAAGTAAAAAAAAAAAATGTAGAGCTACCCTAGGGTGGGCACGAACAACCAACCTTTGGATTACTAGCCGCGTGTTCTACCGACTTGGACACGGAGGAGATGTAAACAATGTCGCTTATAGAGGGATAAATTTTTGATGTCTTTTGAATTTGGCTAATCAGAGTGCTCCTTTAACCGCATATATTCGACGATAACCGTTTGGGATCAGATAAAATCTACTCGTCATGTAATTTTATAACAAAATGACGTTTCTATTTACTTTATTTCATGGTTCTTCCATATTCACTTTCAAATGATCGGCGACAGTTGCCGCCTAATTAAGTTGATGTGTTTGTTGCTTCTAGTACACAATCGCTTAGAAAAAGTAGCAACAAATGCATCAAATGAAGGAAATAAAGTTAGAACACCTAAATGGCGAATACCTAGCACATCTTGTGCTGTTAGGCTATCTGAAACAGTATGTACCTAAAGGACGTACCTAGAACATGACAGATACTTGTCCCAAATGACAACATAAAAACAAATGACTGTTAGGGAGAGTGCGAAACTGAGCCAGGTATATAAATGCTATATTTGTGGTACATAGTTGCAAATATGAATTAGGCGTAACAAGTAGCTAAAACTGTAGGTAGCTGAAGTACATACTTAGCACATGAATATTATATGTGACAAGTGTCGGGTACCTAAAAAGTAGCTGGGATACCTAAATGGCACATGCCTAGCACATCCTGTGCTGTTAGGGAAATTACTCACCCACAGCTGGTAACCCTGGAATTCTAGGGGAAAGAGAAAGGCACTTTACAGCAAATGCTCGAAGGACTGCCCTAGTCTTGTAGACACAAATTTACACGCTTCACCATGTTTCTTGACATCTTTTTAAAAAGTGTTTCTGATGATTTATTGAATTTCTTTTTCAATGTTCATCTTCAGTTCCTCAATGGTCCTGGGGTTATTCTTGTACACCACATTTTTCAGGTAACTTGATAAGAAAAAATTAGGTGGTGTTAAGTTCGGAGAAAGGAAGGGCAACAAATTTTTGGAGATGATGTAGTCACCAAAAATTCAATTACATTTGTTGTAAAGCGTTCTTCTATTTCTACGAGGATTCCAGGGTTGCCAGTTGTAGATGAGGTCAGGCAGGCAGGTTTTATCGCCAATTTTTGCATAAAAGCTCTGGTTAGCAATTATGTGCAAATTCTCATTACTTATCATTAATTAACCCAAAACACATCTGTTGCAGTTATTTTACGACAACAGTGTTTACAGGAGCAGCGTTTCTGTCAAAAACACCAATTTTACGGATTTGCATTAAATAGCCTTTTTACATGGTAACACTGCATAAACTTTGTCACATTTTTCGCAAAATGGATAAACGTTGAATCTTAATGCATATATACACAGAGATTCATCCGGAAATCACTTTTCTGCAACTCAATATTGATTTTCTTAATTTTGTACATATTTTACTTTACACTTTCTTTCGTTACTGCACAAAGCTGCTACAAATTCCAACATCAGTTATGATCTCGAATATATCTACATAGAACACGCTTACATTTGTTTCAAGTCTCAGATCTTTATCGTCCTTGGTTCAAAAGATATACGCAATCAAACTTTGGGCTGCGGAACTTTACTGACACACTGTATGATTGTATACTTGTTGAAAATAATAATAATAATAATAAATATTGTAAAGCTGTAAAAAGTATAAATATAGCATTGCAGGGAGAAATGGCTCACAATGCACTTAAAATCGAAATAATTAGTTTTGTGGACAATCATGTTTCTGACAAACACATCAAAAGTTATTTCTCAGTAACGTTCACTTAAGTGCTAGAATTTTATTTATTTATTTGTAAAACATTAGATCGCTTCGTTTATCCTATATGTTATGAGTTATACTACACTGCACTTATAAAGGTGGTACGCTGCATATCATTAAAAAAAAAGTAAAACTGATTCCTCTGCTTAGACTCATATTAGAATTGCAGTTTTTGAAACACCTTGTTCATTTATGAAGTTCTGACATAAGGAAGGATATGTATTATTATTTGTCTAATGTAGAGTGCCTACAGTGTTATTGTAACTGGAACGTAAATGGTATAAAATCATATGAGAAATACAATTTTTAAAAATACGACAATGTGTTATGTTTAAGCCAGTTTCAACAAGAATTCAAAAAAATACAAGACGAAAAGCAAAGAAATGTAATGATCTTAAGCTATCTATTTAAACATTTAATTGTAGAATACACAGAAAACAAGATTCAGACCTATTAGGCTAATGATAATGACATACATACAAAACGTATTATTATTGTTATTACTTATACAGTATAACCTCGTTAACACGAACTCGCTTAAGCCGAACACTCGGTTAGGACGAACAAAATTTCGGTCCCGGCATCGCTGTACGTTATCTTATAGGAAGTTTTATCGGTTAACACGAATTTCGGTTAGCACGAATTACGAACTAATTTTTAGTCCTTTGAGTCAGTAAAGGTTTTGATTTTACACGAACTTTCAATCCTTGTTTTTTTTTTTTTCAGATCATTTTTCTTATTTCAGATTTCACTCCAGATCAATTTTTGTCATACAGTATTTATACAGACGAAAATTGCCTTGTAAATAAGAGAAAAACCAGAAACAGGTATCTTTCCTCTCTTATGAGGTGTTGATTCTGTCCTCCGTCAAGCGCTGAACATGCAGGTGCTTGGCAGACGAGCTGACGACAGCTCGAAACAAAACATCTTCTCTCCCCTGTAACTCCAAACTGGTGACAGCAATCATAAATACCTTTCCGTTACTAGCGGTACTCACCCTGCTAGCGGAGTTATCAATTTTATAACTTGACCTGGATTTTCTGAATGGAAACTTTTTTTGTAAATCTTCGAAGATAAAATAATAAACTTACTGTAGTGTTTTCACTTTTTAGAGGATGGTACCGAGACCGAAACTAGTCTCGATCTCGATCTTAACTCGAATTTGAGACCGAGGAGTGCTTTTCGAAATCGAGACGAGACCGAAACTCTCAGTCTCGTCTCGATACAATTCTGTGGATGGTATCAAGACAGAGAATAGTCTTGGTCTCGTCTCGAATTTGGAACCGAGACTACTCAGTCTCATCTCGATATCATCTCGAGTGTTTTCTATGACATACATAATATACTGTAGTGGTATGTATAGTCTGTATACTGTAATGCGTATGTATGGAGAAAATGTATTCGAATAATAAAATTTAGGTCCCCGGTTAACACGAATTCTTTTAACACGAACTCCTGATTTTTCAGTCCCTTGGAATTCGTGTTAACGAGGGTTTACTGTATTTTGTTTTTGTGGCTTTGCAACCACAATTGATACAAATAGGGATGCGCACGAGACGAGTCGAGACACGATTTTCCTGACAAAATTCGAGTCGAGGCACGGCTCCACCAATAGAAAAATATACATTTTTCGAGTCGAGACACCACTTTTACAGCACATTTTCGAGACAAGACAGCCACAAATCTTGTCTCGTGCGCATCCCTAGATACAAAATATATGAAACGTTTATCAATCATGCAATGAATTTGCATGTACTAGTTGGCTACAGCATAACTAATCAGATGTTTTCTTGGTTTCCTGGCAGGCATTATCGAACTTCATATAGATATTCGTTTCTTTATCATGGTTAGTTTTTTTAGGTTTACAGGACTTAGGATTTAAACTTCAGCTAGGTATATCATTGTAACGATGTAAAGTAAATTTGTCGTCACTTTATGATATAAAACCAAAATGAGCACTACTTTTAGGCTTGATTTGAACTTGTTTATTTTGTGATTCTCTTGTAAACCGTAGCCCTAATTGATTTGAATGTTTTGTAGGTCTATCGCATTCAACCTTCGATTTTAGTTTATGGATATTTCCAGCAGAGGTTAACACTATTGAATATGTTTCCCACATTTTCTTCATTTTATATTTCTGAGTTTAGAGATGGATGAAATTTTTGTTAGAAGTATTGATTGAGATTACAATGGTTCAAACCTGGTGTTGTCTTTGCTACAGCAAGTTTGTGGTTCCAGCTGAGAAGATAGTGTAGCGCTAGGTGTAGTTTCTGGTTGAGAAGATCTAAGTTTGGAATTGGCCTAGGTTCCAAATTATCTGAAATAGAAAACAAGTAGTTTGAATGAAGAGCTTATCTGTTGGAGTGTCACAGATTTCCCATGAATTGCAGCGGGTTAGACCTAACGTCATTTTACAGGATTGGCATTTGACGGTACTAGATGCTCAAACGATTCTGGAATATACAGTGCGTTCCACGAATAACAGTAAGGTCCACCTCCTGAAGAAACGAAGGCAGATAGAAACATGAAACCTTTTGGAACCCCCAAGGAACTTAAAAGGAAACATTATGCTGAGAAGGAGAATCCCCCACAAGGGGGTTACTGGGAGTAACTCAAAAATTTTGAATAGCAACCCCCATCGTGTGGTACCTCGCTGGAAAAGTAATCGCGTATAGAGACCAGACGGGTCTAGGTCAAACCCCCACAGCCAAAACCCCCACACTCAAGAAATGTGAAAACGCCCACACGATCGGTCATAACTCCCACACAAATGGACAAATCCCCCAAACGCACGAACGGTCAAAACCCCCACAGCCAAAACCCCCACACTCAAGAAATGTCAAAACGCCCACACGATTGGTCATAACCCCCACACAAATGGACAAATCCCCCAAACGCACGAACGGTCAAAACCCCCACAGCCAAACCCCCCGCACTCAAGAAATGTCAAAACGCCCACACGATCGGTCAAAACTCCCACACAAATGGACAAAACTCCCACACATAGCAACGGTCACAATCTCCACATAAATGGACAAAAACTCCACACAAATGGACAAAAACCCCACACAATCGGACAAATCCCCCACACTCCGAAAATATCGTGAATGCACGTCTTTGTTGCGGCTCTTTACGACGCCCACTTTAGTGTTTCTGTCATTAGAAAACAGTGCAAGAAGAATAGTGGCAAGATCGGTTTAAGTAGAATAAAAAATGTTATTAAAAAGTACAAGGGCAAGACATACAACCAGGATCATTTCAGAGTGTGGGAGATTTGACCGATTGTGTGGGAGTTTTGTACATTTGTGTGGGGGTTTTGTCCATTTATGTGGGGATTGTGACTGTTGCTATGTGTGGCTGTTTTGTCCATTTGTGTGGGAGTTATGACCGTTGGAGGTTATGACTGATTACCAGTGTGGGGGTTTTGGCTGTGGCGGTTATGACCGTTTGTGTATTTGGGAGATTTGTCCATTTGTGTGGGAGTTATGACCGATCCTGTGGGCGTTACTGACATTTCTTGAGTGTGGGGGTTTCGGCTGTGGGGGTTATGGCCGTTCGTGTGTTTGGGAGATTTGTCCATTTGTGTGGGGGTTATGACCGTTTGTGTGGGCGTTTTGACATTTCTTGAGTGTGGGTGTTTTGGCTGTGGGGGTTTTGACCGGTTCCCGACCAGACCGTGTCCACAACAAACTCTAAAGACTAACGTAGGTCTAGTTCGGAACGAATGCACAATACACATACCACACAACTAACACTATAACAGTATTGGAAATACAAAACATGCAAATTGAACTGAAACCGATAGAAAAGAGAGTACCATACTATTATTGAAAAATCTGAACCCTCCAAGGCTCGAACCCCGGACCGCACGTGTACTGAACCAACACTTTACCATTGCGCTACTGTCGAACTGCTACTCTTACGGACGAGGAGATGTAGTTCATGACGACAAGTTGCCCGTGGTGGCGCTTTGGTGTTGGACACACGTACTTTAGCAAAGCTACTCTGTTTACTCGTGCACCACTATCAGATGTGCTTTTCCGACCAACAGTGCGCTACATTACAACCCGGAACAGTAGGTCTGAAAGACGTAGATGTGTGTTTGTGCTGGTGCGTTTGACCATCCTACATTGCATACATAATGTGGTCTCTTGAACAGAGAATTGAAATTGTGTTACTCTTTGGTGCTACGAATCGTTCGTACAGTGCAACAGCACGGTTGTTCAATGAACAAAATGTGCGCAACCCAATTAGTGTTTCTTCTGTACGCCATTTATTAATCAAATTCTTTACGACAGGCAGTGTGACCAATGCCCCAAAGCCTCGAAACCCTAGTGTTGCTACGGAAGAAACACAGATACAAGTGTTGGCGAAGCTGAATGTGCATCCTCAACAGTCCATAACAACTGTGGCTCAAACGTGTGGTGTGTCACGCACAACGACATACAGAATCTTAAAAAAACATACCTTCCATCCATACAAACTACATATGGTCCAGGAGTTAAGTGAACATGATCCCGATATGCGTATCGAGTTTTGTGAGCAGATGTGTGAGGCATTGGCACGTGGGACCATTGTGCTGACAAACGTGTGTTTCAGCGATGAAAGTACGTTCTACTTGAATGGCAAGGTCAACAGGGATAACTGCCGATGTTGGTGTGACACAAACCCTCATGTATTTCGTGAAGGCAACACTCAACACCCAGAGTCGCTGAATGTCTGGGCGGGTATCTTAGGTAATCACATAATCGGGCCCCTCTTCATCGATGGAATATTAACGGGTGAGAAGTACCTGGCGCTGCTGCAAGACTTTTTTGCACCGTTGATTGTCGAGGCAATGGAAGAGAATCCGCAAGAATTTGGAGAGATTCCGCCCGTTTTTCAGCATGACGGCTATCCTGCCCATTTTCACCGCCTTGTACGTGACTATTTAGATAGTGAGTTTCCGCAACGATGGATTGGTCGTCGCGGCACCATTGAATGGCCAGCCCGTTCGCCAGACCTTGCTCCACCCGACTTTTTTCTCTGGGGCTATTTGAAGACTATAGTGTTCCGCACGCAGCCGAACAGCATTGCGGAGTTGCGCCAACGCATAGTTGATGCCTGTCATTCTATACCGGTAATGACTTTTACCCGTGTTCGAGAGGAATTCGTCCAACGTTTACATTACTGCCAGGAAGTGGGCGGTGCACACTTCGAGCATCTCCTGCATTAATGAGGTATGTTCCAAATCATACTATGAAACTCTCTGCTTACAGGTTTGCAATGTTTCTTCGATCATAGTTTACGGATGGCAGCCACGTTGGCTACGGACATGCAATCAACATGCACTTTCCAGAACAGGTCAATACACGTGATACCTTTCAAACGAGGTACCACACGATGGGGGTTGCTATTTAAAATTTTTGAGTTACCCCCAGTAACCCCCTTTAGCCCCCCTTGTGGGGGATTCTCCTTCTCAGCATAATGTTGCCTTTTAAGTTCCTTGAAGGTTCCAAAATGTTTCATGTTTCTATCTGCCTTCGTTTCTTCAGGAGGTGGACCCTAGTGTTATTCGTGGAACGCACTGTATATGAATTTGTTATGAAGCAGATACATAAATTTGTTATGTATTTGCATAAATTATGAGTTACTTTACTTTGAACATTGGGACATTGTGTTTTAAATTCAACTCAATAGAAGGAATCATCATTTAATTAATGTTGAAGTCACATTTCAATTATTTTTTTTCCTAAACTTCGTTCATTTACATCGCAGACAAGTAAGTTTTCCTGTTATCTGTCGTCTTATTCATACATATGTAATTTCGTAATCAATAAAACAACAGATCGTTTCCTTGTCCGCACTCGTCATCACCTCACTTACGGTTAATCTATGTAGTCTGCACTTTTTCAACGTCACGGAAGCAATTGTCAATGAACTGGAAAGGACGTTAAGCGAAAACCATTGGAAGAATTTTGGAAGAGGTAGCAGAAATTGGATTTCGAGCTAAGCAACATGTAACAGCTCGAATTAAGATTTTGAATTTCTAGAAGTTATTCCTTGCTCTAGCTTTGAGAGCGTTTACTGTCTTTAACTTGTTAAGTTGCTAATGACTGTGGTTCGTCGTTTGCAAAGTAATTTTAATTTACTCGTACTTACTCTCAGGTTTCGGTGTTCTTTCTCTCGTTGTTCCATTGGTGGATCGATGCTCGTTCGTTCGTGAGTCGTCTTGATCTCTCCTTTCAAGTAGACGATGAAGCAGATAGAAGTTAAGGTTCAGCGCAACTCAAACAGAAAAGCCTGTGTATCTGCGGTGATTAACTCAATCGAGATTAACCTATCCTAACAGCTATTTCCCTTCTTATAAATTTCTACCCTTTCAACAACACAATCTGTTTCATTTTGTAAGTGTTCAGTTTTATTTAGTTACAATTCAGGTGAAATCCCATGACTTATGCTCTACCACGTACAAGTTTTACAAAATCCTGGGAGCAACTTGTCAGTTTTGATATTCCCAGTGTCACGTTTTATTCGTATGTTATCTGAGCTTTTGAGCTGAAGGGGCAGCTGCACACTTATTGAGTTGAGCGAAGCGAAGCTCTTATACTTGGGTTAGCCGTTTGGTTGTCCGCGAACTCCTCCTAGACCGTTTGGCCGATCTCAACCAAACTTAGCACGCTGATAGAGTATGTCGTGCTGAGTGACAAAATAGGTCGAAATCAAAAATCCGATGTACCATCGAGGAATAATAACCGAAAAACGCTTCCTCCTAGACCGTTTGGCCGATCTCAAACAAACTTAGCACGCTGATAGAGTATGTCGTGCTGAGTGACAACATAGGTCGAAATCAAAAATCCGATGTACCATCGAGGAATAATGACCGAAAAACGCTTCCTCCTAGACCGTTTGGCCGATCTCAAGAAAACTTAGCACGCCGATAGAGTATGTCGTGTTGAGTGACAACCTAGGTCGAAATCAAAAAACCGATGTACCATCGAGGAATAATCACCAAAAAACGCTTGCATAGACTTAACATGGGGAAAAAGTTTTCACGCGATTTTTTGTCAACAATTAAAAATGGCATTTATTATTGCATAATGGCCAGGAATGATTACGTAGTTTAAGCTCGCTGAGCTCATTTCATTGCAATCGGGTACATCCATTGCATTCCTAGTAATATGTGTAGTATTGCGTTGTGAAAATAAATGAACTTTCCTCAAAACTGGTCTACACTTTACAATTTTAATAAAATTATTTTATTTCGATAAAGGAGCAAATACTGAACTGGTCTTTAAAGAAAGTGGTGCTGTTTGTTGACAAGGTAGATAAATAGTCAGAAGTCACAACCAAAAGTTGGTTCAGTTTCTTTCGTACTGGAAATTTGCATGTTCAAGGTATTGTTCGTAGCAGTCGACCAATCAGCAAAAATAATTACATTCTCGCAAAACTCAAACCAGCCAGCACTAAATTATTTTTTTGCTCCCTCGAAAACAAAACGTTGTAGAAAAAATTTCAATTGACTGAAAGCAATCTTGCATTTTATTTGCAAAATTAAATTCAATTTGGCCCAATTTACTCATTTTTACCTAAAATTCTTTGCTTCGTGCTACATGCACAAAACATTTTCCATTGGCCTTTTCTATGCCAAAAATTTCAAACGTGAGTACTCTCTTATTACGCTATGATAAGCATTTAAAGCGAGGAACCAGATGAACTTTCAAAGAAGACTTGCATCTAGTTTCACAACGTGTACTGCGAACGTAAATAAAACTATAGTCTTAATTATTTTGAGAGATCGTAAATTAAATTAAGCAGTGAATAAAATGTAAACTTCTAACATATATTTGTACTTGTCATCTTGGAGTTGATATAATGTTGATGATAATGTTTAAAGTTATAAGGGAAGAATATTTTAATACACTAAAACTTGTCGACTTGGACAATTCTCTAAATTGACCACCTGCTTATCTTGGCCTGGTTCGCCTTGAACCTGCATATTCTCATAAGACATTCGTTACTTATTACTCTGTAAGTTGGCCACGTGTCTATCTTGGAAGTTGGCCGCATTGAAGCAATGTTTGCCCTATGATGATAGTGATACCTGAGTATCTTGACCACGCAAAATACCGTTTTATTTTTCTTAACTCATTCGTATTCCCATATGAGAGGCAGATGTTCTGTACTTGTGACTGGAGACAAAGAAGCATGGATTCCCTCGATTTGTTCTTGGGCGTTCACCTCTGGTGCTTGGGGTCCCGAGTTCGATCCCAGCCCCCGCCAAGTGAACTTTGTGGTGGACAAACACTGCGTGGGTTTTCTCGGGGTTTTCCCGTTTCCTCCCACTTTCTTCATTCCACCATTTCATTCATTACTCATCATCACCGTCTCCGTTAGCCTAACCGGCATAATCGTGAAACGTAAAACTCAAGATTTCATTTCATTTTTTTTTCTTGGGCGTCGGTGTCCAGAACACTACCCTGATAAAGATGTGGTGAAGGAAGATGTTAATAATAAAAAAAAAAACACGTACAGAAATTCAGGAAATGGTTCAATGTATTTGTTTACCTATCTGCTTTGGTAAACTAATTACCTATATTGGCTCCTTTCGTCAGTGGGGAGCTTTAATAATTCCAGAAAATTCTCAAGATTAAAGTTAAACATCTTAATTGTCGACTATTGGCACCTGACGGCTTCTCGAAAAGTAATGGAGGTTTTGAGATATGAATTCCCTTATGATTATCTCAAAACATCTTTTGCTCCGAGGGAAACACTTGTAGCCCATGAAACATACTGTTATTTTTTTCTAGTACTGTATATTGTTATGATTACTCTATATAGAATATTTAAAAGTAGCTGTCATGTCATTGCTTATTGAAATTTTACAATCAAATAATGCTAGAAATTCTATTCTAAAAATACATCAATTACACTTATTTTCTGTAAGTTGGACACCTCTCTAACTTGGCCACTTTTCAATGGAACCGATGGTGTCCAACATAGATAGATTTCATTGGATTTAATTAGTAAGAAACAGAATTCATTGCAATACAACTTCTGTTAATTACTTCTTTAAAATATGAAACAAAGGAAAGTTGTACGGTATTGATTATACGTAGTCCTATGTAATATTATTTTCTCATTAGCTTTTTCCAATTAATAATACTCGTAATATGGTTTACGCTCAGTATTTTTTTTTTTTTATTCTACAATTTCAGGACCTTAATAAAACGAGACATATGTAACATAAAACAAAAGTGACAAAACTTTTGTTTAGTATAAATGCAGTGTTTATGTAATAGTTAAACCTATTTTGTTTTAAGTATTCTATGATAATGACGAAATTACATAGTCTTTAATTTGTGACCATAATATTTGTCAGTATACTAATTATATCTTTTGTCAAAGGACCTGCAACTTTGTTACAGATTCCGTAAATAATAAATATATGAACAGTTTTGTGGTCTTCTTTGATGTCTTTGTGAATGACTCTTCAGTATTCATTTCTGATGTCAATGTCAATTCAGTATTCATTTCTGAACCCTTAAAGAAATCGCGCTCACCACATTCCTGGGTAGACCGTCGAGCAAGATCGAGATGTAACTAATCATAACATCGCCAAAGATCTGCACATCCATAACCGAAACAGTGTTAACCCGTTTATAGAAGCATGCACTATTTGAGTGTCACATGATGTGACTTGAAAACATTTACTCGGTTACAGTTTCTATCTATAAATCTATACTGAAACCTAACAAACTAAGCAGTTGATTACGAGTGATGAAAATTGAATAACGTACGACAACAATGTGCAAAGAAGATTGCGAGTGAAACAAGGAGAAGCTCCACAATCCGTGGCCAACCACACACTGACGCCCAGGAATGTTATATGGAGTGTTCGGTCAGATGGGAAGATCAACACTTCTCACGAGCTGCTGCCACTGGACAGAACGATATACTTAAATCAGTAGTGTTAACAAATTACTGAAAGTGTACCTAGCAATTCAAAAGAAATGAACAGAATTTTTCAACAGAAAAGGCAATTTGTATCACGTTGACAATGCCAGATCGCCGACATATTTAATAACCCGTCAGAAATTTTACGTAACTTGGCTGGTAGGTTTCAACACATCCACCGTATAGCCCGGACTTTGCACCACGAGACTCTCATTTGTTTCGGACTCTGCAGAATTCCCTGAATGATGTTAAGCTGGTTTCGTAAGAGTCTATGAAAACCACTTGCAACATTTTTTGGATCACATATAACAGAAATTCTATAGTGACGTGATTATGGTATTCAAAGGTAAATGGCAGATCATAAAAAAAAAAGATGCAGATTGTTTTTCACCATAAGTGTACACTTAATTTTGACCTACAAAGGGTTAATACTTTTAGAAAATCTGATAAGTCTTACGCCACTACTGAAATTTATTAGATCTTAACAAAACTTGGCACAGCGGTGCACCCGGCGAAAATTAGCAGGTATATGAAATATTATGATTTGCAGATCTTTGTTTTCCAAATTATTTGCCATAAAATAAGTCATTTGTTTTAAAGAAAACTTGTAATTACTATTTAGAACAAAGGTTTATTGAACAAACTTGTTACTGAAAGTATTAAAATTTTATACAGTATTTCGTCCCACTTCCTTCATTCCACAATTTCGTTCATAATCATCATTGCCTCTCTTAGCCTCATGGGATGTTAAACTAAAGGAAAAATACTTACATATTATACACTATGTGGTTCCCTCCAAAATTACAGCTGTAGGGTCATTTCAGGCTTCACTGGGAAAGAAAATTAATGCAGATAAGAATTATTACATTAATTGACCCTTAACTAATAAATATCTTATTTTAACACAATTTTAACTTCCTAACCGTTTATTTAGTGGTCGCAAGGAATCGTGAAGCTTTACTAGATCTACCAATTTCAGCATCCAATAAAACGCGAGGCTGCGTCCCGATCGTTAACCACTATCCATGAACCTTTGCCATTTTTGTCTCTCGGACTATATAAAGACCATATCCTGCGAGTGCAGTATTGTCGCTAAGTTTCGTCTTGTTTGTTTTTGTTTTTATTCTTATCTTTGTTTTATATTTTTGATATTATAGTTTCTACGGTTTAATTTGAATAATTGTCAGTGTTCGTGTTATAGTTCTTTAAATACTGTTTCCTGTCGCTTGTTCGCAACGTCTTCCAGATTTGGCAACATTGTTGGTACACTTCTACTGTTTCTTGTTTCCCCAAGTGTACGTTCGGAAGGCAACTCCACGAATCGTACCGAATTCATCCGATGTATCACACGTGAGGGGAAAGCATTTCTATAATTCGTGTAGAGCTCAGGCTTCACCGGTCGTCACGGTCACTTACATAACGTTAAGCTGTTAAGATAATCGTTTTCTTACAACTCAAAATTCACATTGTTGCTTAACAAATTATATTATTTTCTTCTTTCTAGGATATAGTCTTATTCATACAGCACTTCTCGTTTTCAACCCATTAACGGGAGTCGGGACTCCCCGATATCAGTGATATGTTTTTCATTATTAAATTATTATGTTATTGATTAGAATGTGTATACATCTGAAACTTAGGGAGGGTAAGTGCCCCCTCCTCCCTGAAGGCTGAAATGATGGCATTGAATGAAACTGATACTTCTCCATTTTGAATCATAAATTTGATTCGTTTGAAGTTCATCATGGAAAAGTAATTTCCCATGTGCAATAATTTTGTTTTCTTCCCAGAAGTACTAAGTGCTACATAGGTTTTCGAAGACGAAATTCGAAGTTCCTTACCTGGTTTCTATTGTAAATACAAATAAACAAAGGGGGCCGCGGTGGTTCAGTGGTAAAGCGTTCACCTCTGGCGCTTGGGGTCCGGGGTTTGATCTCAGCCCCCGCCAAGTGAACTTTGTGGTGGACAAACAGCGTGAGCGCAAGTTTCCTCGGGGTTCTCCCGTTTCCTCTCATTTTCTTCATTCCACCATTTCATTCATTACTCATCCGTTCATTCCGTCTTCCTTAGTCTAATCGGCATATTAGTGGGACGTAAAACTCAAAGATTTCATTTCATTTCATTTACAAATAAACAAAGCTCCACTGCGAACGTGAAATAAAGGCAAAGATGGAAATGGCGAATGAAGCCGTTAACAGGAAGAAAAAGTCTGTTTTGTGGAACCTTGAATAAAAAATTGAGAAAAGACTCATAAAATGCTTCGTATAGACTATTGCACTGTGTGGGACACAAACATGGATATTGCGCAAAACTTAATAAAAACGAAACGAGTGGAAGCTTTCGAAATGTCGATGTGGAGAAGAATTGAGATAATTATTTAGGTCGAGCGAAAAATGAAACGGTGTTAGAAATGGTGTGGGAGAACAGAATCGTTTTAGATATTACTGAGAAGAGGAAGAAACAATGATTGGGACATTGACTAAGAAGAAACTGTATCATGAGGGAGATATTAGAAGGTAGGGTGGAAGGAAAGAGAAGGAGCGGAAGAATGCGACTACAATTTTTTGACGATATCACAACAACAAAAATCGTACTTGAAGACGAAGAGGTTATCTCACGTTCACATTTAATATCATTACAAATAATACTATCCATGTATCGAAAACTGGTCATCTGTTTCATAGTTTTACACACACACACATCTATATATATATATATATTGTAATATACCAAATTTAAAAAATCCCAAATTATTGTAAATATTTAAACTTTTGTAAAAATCTATGTAAATAATTCAAAGCTGGCTTGAATACAAAATATTAACTGTCTGAATTGAATGAATTAAGTCAGGGTTTTTTCCAGGATCTAGTCCTCTTTATTGAAATAAGCCCAAAACTTCTTTTATTCTATCAGACATACACGTGGAACTCCCAGGCAAGGAAATACGTAAGGAATGCGGATTGCATTTCGCAGTTTTATATAAAAAGACCACAAACGTTCACTTGACATCACTTCAAGTCTATACTTCAGTTCTAGACTTGCCATTCGCCTTAGGAGTTACATAAGCTACAGAGGAGGCGGAGTCTTCGAGGTTTCCTACAACTACCTCAAGGATCATAATGTAAGTGCCTTTTCGTATTACCTTGTCTGGGAGTTCCACGTGGTATGTCTGATAGAATAAAATAACTTTTGGGCTTATTTCAATAAAGAGGACTAGATCCTGGAAACAACCCAGACTTAATTCATTCAATTCAGACAGTTAATATTTTGTACTCAAGCCAGCTTTGAATTATTTACACATTTTTTTTACAACAGTTTAAATATTTACAATAATTTGGGGGTTTTAAAATTTGGTATATTACAATATATATAATCCCAAAATCAAATGAGGAAATGGGGACATTTGCTCCCCCTAAAGCGGAATTTGACGCCACTGCTTGGATCCTACTTCTCATCATCATAATGTAGTTACTTCCATTGAATTTCACATTATATCTTTAACGTCTGAATACAGGGGAGTAGAATCTGGATTTTAAGTAATGTCTGTAGTGTTATGCATTTTCAGTATTTTATAGCGTTTTAAAGTAAATCCCAAATCATTAGCTTCCACCTTCTACTTATTATCTATTATTATCTATTATCTATTATCTATTAATGTGTTATCTGATTCTAGAGTATCGTTGCAACTCTCCTAATTAAATTAGTTATCTTCTTATATACGAAGCAGCACTATTAGCTACACTCAGAATGCATACATTCCACACGTTTTAGTGAAGGGTATCCCCTATGGATGAGTGATTACAGCATGTCACAACGTAATGAAGGTATGTAGCTTGTATTCCTCGTGGACATACCTAGAGATTTCTGTTTACTCTGGCTAGTAAACTCACACGAGTTAGTTACAGAACAGAACTTGAATCTCATCTCAAATTGTATTTCGTACAAAATGTAAATAAAGCTTGTTAATTTCTGACATTACATAATGTTTTCACAAGCTTTTGTTTAATTTACAATGCTTCAGCTTTCTGCTCAAATTTTGCAACTTTAATTAAACTAATTTTCTCATGCCATACAATGATGAGATTTTGGACAGTGTCAAAAATAGACTGACAAGACAATCCATATATTAAAATGCTAAAAGAAATTATATGTTTGTTTCCGATCCTTTCGACATTGAAATCTCGAAAACCACAAGTGCTAGAAACGTGCCGTTTTGCTGGTCGATTTCAAATTTTATCCAGTTCTCATTGAATATTTCAAAAACTTGGCCGTTATTTCTTTATTACTGAAGGGTTCACTGGAAATATTGAAATTTTTAAAAGTATAACATCATATCCTATGAGTTATACATTAAACACAGCATAGTTGTACGCAGGGGTTTATATCTCTCAGGAGATTCTTTCATGATCAAATGATAATGAAAAACGAAGCATAACTATTTCTCCAGTCTAAAATGAATCATAATTGTTTGGACTACCTTGCCCAATTAACACCTTATATCACTGACATAATTAATTGTGTATATAATGTACCGGTATTTGCTCATTACATACAGCATGCAAGAAGAAAGAAAACACTGAACCTACATGAATTAGAAACCCCAACCGGAAGTATGCTCAATCTTGCAAATGGTGTGAGATATCGAAAAATCTCCCCTTTATGGTATCTTTATGCCGATTTTTATCAAGATAGTTTTCACTTCAGACTGTAAATGGATATGTACAGATGTTTGAGGAATTACAAGAAGGAAGATTCACGCTCATATCTGAAAGGTGCGTTGTGGAGAGATCACACGTTCTACTAGTATTTCATCATTATTTTCCCATAATTCCTCCTCAGCATGTCATTTCGTTCAGACTGATGTTCTCTATCGATTTATCGATTCATGTAGTATTGTCTTCAGTCAATATTATAGTCTAACGAAAATAGTAGTTATATAATAGTTTATACTATACAGTAGTTTGTATTGTAAAGTTCTCCTACAGCAGGTATGTAGAACAAATCACACACAATGAAATAGTTTTCTCCCACTACCAATTTTATTGCAACATTTCCTGATATAAGTACAATACAATATCATTATGAAATTCTCTTATAACTAGAATACATAGGTGTTCCAAGACTCAGACAACCTAGGGAAGGATTCCCGCAACGTTCTACGCAAATTAAGTGGGGTAGATTTAGGATTCTCAAGGTTCCAGCTAAGCAGAGTCAGGTTACAAAGGCAGAAAGCTCGGCGCAAGCTGGATGGCTAAGGTTAGAAATCCCACAATGTTACGGGCAAGTAGAGTAGGGTGGATTAGGAGGCCTTAGAGCTCAAGGCAAGCTAAAAAAGGCTTGGGTTAGGTAACTCTCAAAGCTCCAGGAAGCTGAGAGAGTGAAGTTTGACCAGCCAAAGGCTGATACCTGATAGAAACGAAAACAGAAAATTTATAAATAAGGATGTCCCTCAGGAAAGCCTGAGTTCGAATAGAGAGTAAGACATCAATCATCTGTCTACATGCTTCTCCTCACATGCAGTTAGTAAACTAAAGAATCTGCCGGGGGGAGTGTGTGTACCGCGGATTCCATCTTTTCGGAAGACATTTACACGCGAATCTGTAGTTGTGTAGATAGAAGGAAAGAAGGGTAAATAAGATAGTTATTTTGATTTTAATAGAGGGACAAAAAAAAAAAAAACTGGAAACCAGAAAAAACTTAATCGGTCATACTTCATGCAATAAGCGATATATGGCAAAACTACACTGTGAAGGGGTGGCAAAAATCCATGTAAACATGTCTGTAAAAGTAAATTATCTGTTATTATTGAACTACTTCTGCTGTCTGTATTGGGGACGTGTATTGTTAGTGGGACATCTGTTATTTTTTAAGCATGAATGTCTGTAATCATTGCCCATGGCCTCGCTTGCTCGTCATTGGTTTGCATCAGTCACAGTTGCGTTGTTACTCCTGCTCTGCACTATTTCTTGGGTTTAGTTTTTCTTCTATTGTTATTAGTGGTGGTGGCCTTCTTGTTTCTTTTTGTCGCCTTGGGCAGCTACTGCTACCAGTACGGTGAGAGTCGCTGATGTACGTGGCACAGAAGTTAATCTTTTTTCTTAATATTTTGCAATCTTCTTTATGTTGCTTTCCACAGCGGTTACAGATTCTCTGAACTTTGCACTAGGACTTGAGATGTCCGTACTGATAGCAGTTGTGGCATAGCATCGGTCTGGGGAGCGTTCTGGATATTTCTACTGTAAAGTGTTTCTACTGTATATGCACTTCATTTACTAGTAGTTGGTTCACTTGCTGCGGGTCATCAGAGAAAATCCTAAGTAATGCTGTGGGTTCATTGTCAGTTCTGATCCTGGTTATGTTGCGGATATTTAGTTTTTGCTTCCTAAGTTCCAATTTTATTTCCTGCACATCTAGTTTGGTGGGGACAAGTTTTACAATACACGTGAAAGTGGTGTCGCTTCTTCTGGTTCGTTTCTTCGTGCTCCTAGTTTCCGCTTCAACTACAGGTATGTCGTTGTTTCCTCCATTGGTTAGCAGGGACGTAAAGTGGTCCTGATTAGTTGCTGTGTTTGATGGTCGGTGCCCTGTCTTTGGTTCTGCTCTGGGTGTTTGGTCCTGGAAAGGGCAGATGTGCTTTTGTTTTGCTTCTTGGATGGCTTCTTTTTTCTGTCCTCGTGGCTTCACTCTAGGTCCATGATGCCTCTTCCGGTATCGAACCTGCCGCTTATGCTGGACAGATATAATGGCAAGTTGAACTCTTTGGTGCGGTCTGGGTCGGTGATCTCGTAGAAAACCCTATCTCGCTCCATTTCGTCTTGCACGGTCGGCGCTTTCCTTGTTACCGTCCTCTTTCTTGGACGCGGCATGATTGGTGTGTCTTATCACTTTGGTCCTGTAAAGGGCTACACTTTCTGGGAACTCTAATGCTACTATTGTACTATATGGGAAAATTGGTCATTGAAAGGGCCTTTTAATCTCTAATTATAAGTACCGGTATCTATTGCCTTTCTGTGCTGTCCCGAGGAGATAGTATTGCGTTCCAGTTAGCCGACTGTCGCCAAGGACTGTGCAACCTATATGACCAGGGGGAATCTTGACTCACAATAGGGGATCCAAGTGACGGAAAACAATGCCCATTTGCACAGGAAGCGGTTAGTGTTAAATCTGTTGTAAATTTTGGCTTTAAAAACAGTGAAACGCAGTTTCTCTTTTGTAAAGGACTCTTTACAGAGTCAGTATATCTCTCAGCACTGAGATCACACACTGCACACCTCAGTTAACACAATAAGATTTACTGGTGTGTCACGGTGTCTTCTTCTCTTCTCTCGGCGTCAATCTTCATTCTTGTTGCATTTAGGATTTTCTCTGCCGCACTCTGTACTCTCTCTCTCTCCTCTGACTCAGTAAGTTCTGATAGCAAATGTGGAGGTTCTCCTGGATTTTTAGCTGTTCCAATGTTGCGGTGGCGCTGATGGTTCTTCTTCGTCACATGATTAGAGATGTCACTTGTGCTCCTGTCGTCTGCCACTGTAGTAGCTTATAGTAGGACGCCTGCGGTGTCACTCATAAATACAAGAAAATGAAATGAAATGAAATCTTTAAGTTTTACGGCCCACGGTTATGCCAGTTAGGCTAAAGGAGACGGTGATGATAAGAGATGAGTGAAATGGTGGAATGAAGAAAGTGGGATGAAACGGGGGAACCCCGAGAAAACCCACGAGCACGGTGTTTGTCCACCACAAAGTCCACACGGTGCGAGCTGGGATCGAACCAGGAACCCCAAGCACGGGAGGTGAACGCTCTACCACTGAGCCATCACAACATATTACAGCAGAAATACACAAATCCTAATGATCAAACTAAATATAATTACAGTCCTTATCATATTTTTAAACAGAGTGCCGTAGAAGTCCCTAATCATTTCTGGGAAGGAGCACTTGAATTCTAATGAAGTGTTTATAATATCCAAGACGACACCGCAAGTCAACGAAATCACAACAGTTTGACATGACTGCCCTTCATATATATACAAGCAAAGCTTTCATCTCTCAACAGTGCACCTTAAGATACGCTGCAATATTGCTGGGTAAACTGTAAGCACCAATACCAAAAAGCGTTCACACAGATTCTGCAAAGTCTAATCTTCATGGAGGGCGGTAATGTCGAACTGCTGTAATTTCGTTGACTTGCGGTGCCTTTTTTATATAATATAAATACTTCATTTGAATTCAAGTTCTCCTTCCCAGAAATGCTTAGGAGCTTTTACGGTACATTGTAATTACATTGAAACAACACATATTTTAAATTGCAATTCAATCGCCACAATTGTTTTAAATGGGAAAATTGTCTGCACGCCAACTACATATTTTGACGTGAAGCAGCACAGTTAACGAAACCTATTAGCCTGATTTATAACACTATATGTTGGTGTCGATCAGTACAGGTAACGAAACCTATTAGGCAGTGGTCGAATGAGACGGTATGGGCTGGTATGCCATACCGTCTCTCATTTTTCAGTGATGAAGACATACCTACCGCCTCTGGTTTGTACGTAATAAAGACATACCGTCTCTGGAAAGTGATGGAAATATACCTTTAATAAATGCATTTTTATACACAGTAATTAACGAATAGCTTTGCACTTCAAAGATTTTAAGTTGGCAAAACCAACATTTTTATTTTCTTTTTTTCTAATACCTTTATTTTGTTTTTAAAATTAGTCGTATGCAAAGAAGTTCAACCTTTGCTTCTACGCAACGAATCGTATTGGTTGTGTTTAGGGTAGCCTACCGTCCGGTATTTTACCAGAGAGTTCGGTTTTTTACTTTCTTGTCCGGTGCCCGGTACGAGCTTAAAACAGGACGTTAAATGTCTGGTAAATTTTCATCTTACTAGTCTTATTCTCTGTTCTATTGAGATTATTTTGGAGCGGCGAAAGGAATCGTTAGTTGATAAACATGGTTAAAGCAGAGCTTATTATTCGCTTTGATATCGACCTGTCGTGCGCGGAATTTGCTGAAGAGTTGAAGGCAGGAAAACTTACTGAATTTATCAAAACTGTTGAACGTCAATAAATGGTTCATTTTCAAGAGCGCCGCCGATACGTCTTCCGATTAAATAATGCATCCAGATCCAGTGAAAGTATGCAGGCATTCTGAGACTTTAGTAGCCCCAGAGGAGTTGACAAGACTTATTTTTCAAGTATATTTTGTGCATGCCATAATTATTTGCCTATTGGTCGGATGGTTCAAAAGGAACGAAGTCACAAACATAGTGCCTTTCACATTTATATATTACTCGTAGATTAATTTATTAGCTTGGCACAGAATTCAAAATATATATCATACTAGTAAAATAATAGTACTTTCTGCTTTTAAGTGCTTTATTATTAAGTGTTATTTTCTGCTTTTTAGTGGTTTTCCGAAGTCGGTTAATATTATTTTTAAAGTAGATTTTATAGGATATACATTTTAATAAAAGTAACATGATGAAAACCCAGTTTGAAGTATTTGATAACTATAAATGAAATGAGATATTTAAGTTTATCGTCCCACGGTTACGCCCTTTTAGACTACGGGAGACGATGATTAAGGAAAAGTGAATGATGGAAGAATTGGTGGAATGAGGAAGTGGGAAGAAACGGGAGTACCCCGAGAAAACCGACGGAGATGATGTTGTCCACCACAAACGTATTTGACGGGATCGAACCTAGAACCCCACACACCAAAGCAAAGCACTCTACCACAGCCACCATGCCTCCTATTTGATTACTATATATAAGAAAATCATTTCAAACTGTTCAGTGGACTTTCACACGTGACTCGATCACACACAAGATCACTTTCTCTTTTATACAGTGCGCGCGGGAAGTATTGACGCGACACAAGTGAAAGCTACCGAACACAACACAAAATAAAATTTAGTCAGTGTTTTGTTAACCTTCTTTCCTCTTGAATGCTTTCAGTCATTCTGGAAGACTCAAGGCGACATTTTGGCGCGTAACAAGTGGTAAATTTTCCCAAACCTCCCTGATGGCAGCTTCCAGCAGAGACAATTTAGAGATGTCCATACTCTGTAAACGTCTCATTATGATATTCTATAGCTTCTCTATGAGGTTTAAGTCTGAATTTTGCCCTCGGAAATCTTTAAAAAAAAAGTGTGACAAGCATCTTTAAGCCAAGATTTTACACTTTTGTTTGTATGATAAGGAGCTTCATCTTGCAGAAAAATGACACTTCACTTTTTGCAAAGGACGATTCCAATGCATCGTTTAATAGCTCAAAATAGGCAAACTGATTCATAGTCTGCTTTTAAGGGTGGATACCTAACTCCCCTACACCACCATAACTAAAGGAACAACATCATGATACTGGCATGGTTTTTACAGATGAACACAGGATTGTTTTCATTTAATTCACTGGCTGTTAAAGAAGGTTGCTTCCTCAGCTGCCTTTTCATGATCTTTAGCGTTCTTTGAGACAGTTTCTTAGGTCTATAAAACTTTGGTCTCAGGCGGGGCATTTTGACTTCTTCTTGGTCCTTAAAGCGTTTCACCGAACGTTATACTGTTCTCAGCTTCAAACTCGTTTACCTATAGATATCTTTGGATTTTTTTTACCAGTATTAAACAGGGCAATCACCGCAACACTTTCATCAGGCTTCAACGCGTAGTAAGGCATCTTGTCACAAAGAAATGAGAACACAACACACAAAATTACAAGTAATACCAAGAGCACGTGCACACGTCAAGTAATCCCATCGACCCACCATTGCAAGTTGAAAGTTGTTACTACACAGAAAGAAACACTACAGGTGGGTCTTTCCTGCCAGCGAGTGACAATACTTTACGCGGTGTCATTAAAGAAATACGCGGATCGTGTGCAAAAACGCGAAATATATTGACGCTAAGCTTTAGGCGTCAATACTTTCTGCGCGAACTGTATATAGGAGTATAGTTTTTTAAATATAATTTTATGTTTTAGGTGAATTTGCCTCCACTGAGTTCCAGTTTTGTTAAGTGTTATAGTAAATTAAGAGGAGGTTATTTCGGAAAATAAAATTTAATTTAATTAGGAAATGTTTTAATTTTCTTATGTGTTAGAAAACATTTTTTAAATGAGAATTACCTGTATTTAATTTCTTACGAAAGTTTTATTTATTTTCTTTAAAAACAAAGGCTCAGGAAAAGTTTAACAATTTTTTAAACTTTCTAGATAATTTGTCAACAATTAAGCTACTTATGTTACTATGAATACTAATTTCTCTGTTTATGAGACTATATGTAGGAGTGCATTAATTAAGGTCTGTATATATATTTACTATTTGTAAAAAGACATGGTGAATTCCTTCAGAAAAGGGTACGGAAGAGGTTACTATGGCCCGCGAAACCGAGGCAGAAAAAATAAATGCCCTAGTGAAAGATCAGCAGCTAGAGATACAACGATACTACCTCCGAAAGGAACATCGCTGTTATCTGATTATCCAAGCGTTGTAAGTGCCAAAGTCCCTTTTACTATTTCAATAATTACTGATAATGTCTCTGACCGTACTGACGCATCTAATGACACAACCGAAGATGTCTCTAAAAACCAGAAGACCTTGAAAGGACACATTCTAAAGGAGATTTCTTATGTCCATCTTAGAAGTCCGTTAATGTCCTATCGGTTCTTTTCTTCTCCAACTTCCAAATGCAAATCAGTCACAGTTGCCATGCCTCGGAAAGTTTATGTACAGGAGTCAGCTTCATCAGTAACCATCGGAAGAACTGAAGGATGTCTTATTAATCTGGGAACCTCCACTCCACTTGATTTGTTGAATTCTCTAAGGACATTCTCTCCCTTTTGTACTACCACCTTTGAAATGATGAGATCCCTGGACTCTGTTAGAGAAAATGATCTAACGCATTCAGCCATGAGACAAATCAATGCATTTACCACCATATGCACCAAATTATACCTCCAGTGCCACCATCAAAATACAAGACAGCTAGTAGAACCAGGAGGTTGTGCCCTCTCCGAGGTCACAAAAAAACTGGTCAAATAGGCTTATCTTGGTATCCATGGACGACGAACTATGTGGAAGATCATGAACTCCGAGAAGAGCTATGCAGGTCTGCCAACTACCAGCATTGCTTCTTGAGATTAATGGATTCAGAGTGCATGGAGTTCATTATCAACGATCAGCCCTTTTTAAGGATACATAATCAACCGGTATTGGTTAGTCCTGCGTTGATGTGTGTTACGTTGCTTGTTGAAATACATTTAACTGACACTGTCAGCTTTGCAACTGGGAACAGATGTTTGGCTGAAAGTAGTCAAGGCCTTCCAATATTACGAGCAGTGCAACTAATGTTGGTAACAACAACAGTTCACACGATGTCCACTGGAACGCCAGCAGTCAATGGAGCTATTTCCGATGATAATTCTGACTCGCCTGTTATTATTATTCCTGCTGTTAGCAATGGCGCCACTGTAACATCTATGACAAATACAGCAGAGAATGATAGAACATTCGAGGGTGGAAGCCCGATGTCTGAAGAGGTGACAGAGCTTCGTGGCTATGAACAACATAATCTCTCCGATGTACTGATAAAGCTCATCGTGAAAATTGAGACCAAAACCAGGAGCAAGTTTCTGAAGCAGGTCATCAAGCTTCAGAGGAAACTTCTAAAGATCCAGGCACCGGACATAGCTGTAGAAGCAATAAAACTAGAAGAATACGGTCGAATGGTAAACAAATGGATTGAAGATAGGGTGAGCATAATGGTTATGGAGCTTCTTCCGTGCCTTTCGTCGAAACACGTACAAGAAGAAGTGAAAATACGTGTTTTAAAAAGAAATTTATTGAAAATTCCATGTTTCGTTTCAAAATTACTTCAATTTGAGAGCCAACGTTTGGAGAAGTTGAAATCAAGTTTAGACTATCGAACCACGATTTGGAAAAAGTTAATCCTTTGCAGAGGAACATGATGCCAATTCTCAATTTGGACTGTAGGATTTTATATGTCTGTGTTACTGTATATATTGTATGTAATTTATAATTTGTTAATGTGTATATACAACTGTACATAAACGATAACTTAAAAAAACAAAAAATAGAAAATACAAAAACTATAAAATTTCAAAAAATCTTTAAAAAATTGAATAACTTCAAAATACAAAAAATAATAATTGTAAACACTCCTACGTGATGTATATAATGTAAATAATTGTAACGTATCTTAATGTTGTATTGTAAATATGCCATATATACTGTATATAATGTAAATATTTGTAAAATATCTTACTGTTGTTGTAAATATGCTATATAGACTGTATATAAATGTAACATAGTCTATTGTAAATAGAATGTAAATTTGTAAAATATGTATAAATGTACATAGTCTTTTGTAAATATGTAAATATGTACATAGTTAAATTTGTCTTTTATTTCCATTTTTTCTTTTCTTCTTCCTTTCCAGACTACTAGCGTATCGAGGGTATACCATGCTTCAGGACATACTGAATCAGATGATAAAATCAGTCCACAATACAATACAGGTGTCCCATAAAGGTGAAAAACACATTATAAATGCAAGTATATAAGACTGAAAGAGACAAAATCATTTAGAACAGTACGAGCATATAATGCATAACCAAGGGACAGAAGTTCATCGCAGTGCTAAAAGTTCATATTTCATAGCTAGCCACCATGCCGAACGAGATACTCTCGGTCTAAACAAATCAGCGCTACCTTACTGTGGTGCAGCTGATGGCCAATCTTCTTTCGATTCATTTGAGTTCCAGAGATGAGATTTCTTAATATACGAGGAGAAGTCAAAAAGTAAAGAGACCTGCAATTTCTCGCACTAGGGCTTGGTAACACTGCTAGTATCCAGCGCTGAATTAATGTGTCTGCAACATTTCTTTGCAACGTGTCACTCTAATTCTTGCATTAGTCGTTGGAGTATAGCACACCGTTAAACATGGCAGCTCCATTGTCGATCTGTAACAAGGAGGAAATGAGGGCAGTGATTTGCTTCCTGTTTGCGGAAAGTGTTAAACCTGCGGAAATTATTCGTCGAATGCAAGCGCAATGTGGTGACAGCTATTTATCGCGAAGCAAGATCTACGAATGGATAGTGAGTTTCATACAGGGAAGAACTAATTTATGTGACGAGGAAAGATCGGGCAGGCCATCGGTGTCAACGTCTGAGGGCAATTTGAAAGTCGTTGAGCGTATGGTGATGGGAAACAGACGAATCACAGTGGATGTAATCGCCAATACTCAGGAGAAGAAGATTTGCAACCAATGCAAAAGTCATTGATGCGGTGCAAAATTGGTTACAGGTGCAACCGAAAATTTTTTTCCGACGGAATCATAAAAAAAACTTGTGAAACGTTGCGAAAAGTACGTTGAAGTGCAGGGATATTATGTAGAAAAATAATGTATGATTCAGTTTTCTATCATGAGAATAAATGTACCTTATGATATCCTTCAAATAACTCCGAAGAAGTAATCTGGTACGATTTGATCAATTGATCTAAATAGACAATGGAGGTCATTAGATCTGATTAAATATACTTTCACAACGTATTTAGTTGGTTACGTGGATATACAATTAAAGAGGACCAAATATCTGTAAAGGAGATTAGCACCAACTTCTAAGGTTTGATATTTGACTAGGGCAGTAGCTAGTGTTGTAAATAGAAAAAAAAAGGTTCGTATTTTTTCAGAAATGTACGTTTTTTTTAGAAAAAAACATTGCCTCTCGTTTTTTTCTAAATTTCGTTTTTTTTTTTTCAAATAGTCATTTGTAATGCATCTTACGTCTATTTAAGTATGAAATATTTTTATGTAGTTGTAATCACCTTAAAATGCAACATAAATTAAACGCTAGATACTGATACGCTACAAATATTTTACAATTTATATGAATACCATACCTATTAACAATTCGGGTTTCAGCAGTTTTCATCAATATCAACTAAGAAATAAAAGTAGAAATGAAATTTTGTTTTTTCGTGAAAGCAGGCCTTTAATAAGCACGAAAATAATGTTACGAACAGTATAAAATTCCAATAACTTGTCTAAAGGTAAAAACTAATACTAATTTGCCTAATAGTATTTTTCTAAATGCCATATATAAATAATTTGTCGACTAGATATATATGATATGCAGAGTCGGCTCTACCATATATGCAGTGGCGTATTTACGATTTTGTTTCGGGAGGGGCTTTGCTAACTTTCGGGGGAGGCTTTGCCTGAAAATGTGAAAATTCTGCAAGATATTTCATATACTTTACTATAGTAAGTACGATTTCGGTGGGGGGGGCTTAAGCCCGGAAGCCCTCCTAAATACGTCACTGTATATATGCAACACGTGCATTTGCGTGGAACGGCAAGCTTGGATGGTCCGGCAAAATCTGTAATAAGTATATTATTTAAATTAAATATTTCTGGTTTGAAACAGAGTTCATGATGATGGTAGTTACATTTACTGAGCTGACCTTCTATTTGAATACTACATTCATAAATTATGTTTAGGTTGCATTAGTTTAAGGCCACATGGACAATGCTAAAGCAAATGGTCGAATAAATCCGAGCACAAATTGCTTGATTGTTGTCAAATGCAAGAATTCAATTCTCGAATAGTAGTGAATATCTGTTCCATTTAGTAAGTTATCACAGTTTTGATATGAAAGTAGTCTTGTTTTTGTCAGAAGCAAGTTCCTTATCATTGAAGATAGAAATAAGTATTTTTTTTAAAAAAAAATGTTAGATGTAGAAGAAAAATCAAGAAATAAAGATAAAAGAGCTAGTTGCACTGGAATTGCAAACTGAAACATTGAGATTGACGCCCGATAGTGAATTCTATAAAAAGGATTACCATCTTTCCTATGCAGGTGTGTTTGCTTTATCTTTCACTATCATAATAGATTAACATTTAAAGAAAAAATAGATACAACGGAATTGCATTTTTAGTAAGTATTTAATCCTTTCTGAGTGCGACTGCACTTACCCTCACCTTTGTTGTTCATGCTGGAGTAGCATACTTAAAATAATGACTTCTAAGATTTATTCTTTCTGGAGAAAGGGGGAGGCGGCAAATTATGCCATTGCACGAGGCGACAAATTGACTAGGATCTGAATATAGGATGACTCAATTTGAAGTAAGGCAGGGTGTTTCAAAATTAATATTAGGTTTTTGACACTTTGTAGTATCTATTACAATTAACTTACAATTCTAAATATTATATCAAATGAAAGAGCAACTCAAACAGTTTTGTACGCACGCATGCGCATACGTTGTTTCTCCTGGCTGACGTTAGAAAGAGCAAGTAGCAAAGATGGAGACTAGAGAGCAGAAAGCTTTTTGTGTTTTAATAAAGACTGAACCTGTATAGTGCAACCGTCTGTGTGAAGAATATTAAGGAGACGCTTGCAACTACGTCTTTATTGTTTACAGTTGCTACAGGTCTAAAACCTAAACTACGGTTTACGTGCCAATTTCACAAGTGAAATATTGCTGCATAACAATGAAGACTTTCTGGATCGTGTCGTCTACAGTGATAAATCGACTTTTCACCTAAGAGCTAATGTGAACACTCATAATGTTTGCATCTGGCCGTCAGCAAATCCTCAGGAGATGGTACAATTGAAACGAAACTCCCCTAAATTGAATGTGTTTTGTGCCATAAAGCGGAAAGTTTATGGGCCTTTCTCGCCTATCGATTAGATGTGTGCCGTGTGATGAATGAATCTCACATTGAACACTTGTAGCAAAGACTGTTTGAGGTGCTCTTTTACTTCATGCATTGCTTATAATTGTACCTAAAATGTAATAAGTACTACGAAGACTTAAATCCCCAAAATTTATTTTGAAACACCCTACATTTCTCACCAACAGTGTTGGAACTAAGATGTAAAAAGGAGAACAAATTTTCCTTATAAAGTTATTGTTTACAACGATATTATTATTAGTCGAGACTATAACTACCACAACAACACGAGTTAGTAGTCAAAAAAATGTAATCAAGTGTATCTCGGTGGTCAAGGTGGCCAAAGTGGCACACACAGGTGTGTCACTTGTTTAATCCGCTCCAGTGTGGACACTAATTAAGATATCGGGATATTATTCTTGCAAAATGTGGTTGGACTATAGTTTATCATATTAATTTCTTTTTCTTCTGGTGTCGAATTTCACCCCAGTAAAAAATTCGAGAATTTTCTAATTTCATATTTCCTTTACTTTTCTTCCCTGTAGCTTCCTTCGTTGTAGAAAGACCTCCTTAAGACTTGCCAGGTAGATACCTCGGATGGATATCTAACTGTTGACATCAATTGGACGGGCCTGCGCGTCGTGTTGCCAATTAGGGAATTTAAAATTCTCCTATATTTGGGCAAAAAATTAGAAATTTTTGTTTATAAATCCGTAGCTATACGTCCGAGTGCAAGCCAACTTACGCCAGTCGAACATTTGTCCTTACTTAACAAACGAAAGTACAGATCGTTACAATGGGGTAATTAGGGGACGCACGTAAAATTCGTATTTAGGTTCTAGCCCTTGATTTTTCTAGTTTTTCCTTGCTTTTCTCTTTACCGTAATATAGTTTTGATAATTAGAAGCTTTGTTCCTTAAATATCGCCATAATACTTGTAGGATATATTTAGTGGTGTACCAATGTTTAATTTAAGATAGTTTGCGTCTGTCTGGTTGCAGTGTTGCCAGCTACAGAATATTTTAATTCCAGATTTTAGGAGGAAAATTTGGAAAAATTATATGTTTTGTCTCTATTATTTCCCTCTTGTTGGCTATATCGAAACAAACGTACCAGTATCTGGAGGTCTCCTGTTTGCTCTACACAACGCACTATAGAAAGTTTCAATAGGATAATTAGAGGAAGTACAGTTGAGGTTTACAGTGGACCTTGTTCTCTAATTGAAAAGATAACTGTGATTTTTTTAAAAGGTAGAATGAGATATTTGTTATTGACATGCTTACTTTATTAGATATCGTCACAAAACTTGTAGGATATATTAGAGGAATACCAAAGCTTATTTTAAGATAGTTTGTGTGTGTCTGATAGTAGTGTTGCTAGCTACAAAAAAATTTAATTCCAGATTTTAGGGGCAAATTTTGGGGAAAATTACCTTTTTTATTTCTATTATTTCCTTCTTGTTGGCTACATTCAAACAAATGTACCAGTGTCTAACAGCCTCATCCTTAGCCTACACAGCACACCATAAAAAGTTTCACTAGAATAATTAGGGGAAGTACAGTTGAGGTTTATAATAAACCAAGTTCTGGAAATTGTAAGAAAATGGTGAATTTCTGAGGTAGAATGAGATTTTTTTTTTAATTTCATGTTTACTTTGTTATATATCGCCATGATACTTGTAGGATATATTCTTCGAGTACTACGGTTATTTTCAGATAGCTTTCGTCTGTCTGATGGCAGCGTTTCCAGCCAAAACAATTAATTCCCGCTATTAGGTGAAAAATTCGGAAAATTTCTCTTTTCCCCTCTATTATTACCCACTTACTGGCTACATTGAAACAAACGTACCACTACCTGAAAGCTTCCTCTTTGCTCTACAGAACGCACCATAAAAAGTTTCAATAGGATAATTAGAGAAGCTGTACCCTGGCATACTTGATTTTTGCCTCTGAGGCGTAAAAACTGTCAAAATTTCATGTCTATGACAGAATTTTTTCTTTCCCTCTTTGAATGGAAGCCAGCGACTTCAGGATTTCACTGTACCTTGTCAACACACCAAAGATTTGTTTAGGTGACTTGAACCCATATAGCAGCAGTGGTGCTAGATACAAAAAAATTTTGAAATTCGGTTAGGGATTTTTTTGTAAATTTTCACCCCTACATTTCCCTCACTAATTTCCCACCCGTTGGTAACACTGCAATGCAACTTACACCAAAAAATAGCCACATCCATTTTCTTAAAAACAAGGCCTTAACCATATCAATCGAATGAATAGTTTTTGAGCAATAAGTCGCTAACTGGAAATATAGGAAAACGCCAAAAATGACCTGGGACCGAAAGGAATAATCACACAATTTTGCTCGTATAGGTTCAAAGAAACAAACGATTTGTAAGTTACGAGGGCTTCGACTCAAGTTCTGTTGATTATTTCAATAATCTGCAACATAAATCAATAAATAATAGTTGCCAGAAAAAAAAACAGATTTTTGAAAAAAAAACATGAAAAAGAACGATGTTTTTTATTGAAAAAAAAACTTCACAAAAAGACGTTTTTTTACAACACTAGCAGTAGCCATCCCGACTTCTTACAGAGGGCATACAGAATACTGAGTGAGCAATGACAAATACATCAAGAAGTATCACAAAACTGTTCATTTATTTATTATTTATGAAATATGTAATCGTCACACTTATTTTTACAAATCCAAGATTACGAAAGTTTTTCTTTAACACACAAATATTGAGGAAATATTATAATTTACTACATTTATACTACATTTACACTACATTTATACTAAACAAAAGTTTCAAACATTTTTCGATCACTTTTTGTCTCATCCAATGTAGGTTTGTTTTTATGATCGTCCAAAAATAACAAGAACAAGAATACAACGCAAAGCATTTGCACTTACAGGGTTAGTGCGCATCTCGACATGCGAAATTCCCTGAATTGCCCATGTTTCCAGGACCATTGCACGTAAATTTTCCAGTAGTGCTATTAAGTGAGGAAAATGTTTTTATGATTCTGCAGCAGTCTAATTATACAGAAAAGGCATAATTTTACACCACGTGCCTAAAATTATGTTCTAAGTGAACACTCTGAGATGTGAAAATGTTCATGTAATAACATGTAAAAATGTTCAGATTTTACTATCACACTTAAAACATTGATTTTGTACTGCACTGTTTGTGTCATTAAGGAACTGCACCTCTTCATCTCTACAAGCCCTTCTCTCCAGCACTCACGAAACTGTATAACACCAATAACACTCGCGCGTACACACAGATAAAAACTAGATATTAGCGTTTAAGATTTTTGTAATATCTGAACCTGATCTACAAGCAACAGTACTTCTTTTTCAGCTTCAGCAAGCACTTTCCTCTTCTTTCCTTCCAAGGTCTTCATTAGTTCACTTCTTCGTTTCTCCGCCAATCTAGTTCCCTCATGTTCCTGTCCCTCCTGTTTTTTTCTGCTCAAGCCTTTTGCGGTATCTCGCTCGGGCATTTTCACATAATGAATCATATCCTTTGTAATTTCTATCTTCTCAACACCACCAGCATTCTGTATTCCTTCCCATACCAATCTCTGTGCCACAAGTAATAAATTTTCAATTAAGCATTCTTTATTTACTGAAAAACCTCCCTTTACGGCAGCATTACCGTGTAAAAGTACGAAAATCTTTTTAAGGAATGATATGAGTTCTGATTCAGAAGATGAAATCACACTTTTCCACAATGTGTCAAGTCGGATTGCTCTCGAGTAATTATTCGCCTCTCCAAGAAATACTGGATCTGAACATAGAATTTTAAATTCTCTTTTTACTCGATTAGCACAGATTTCAGAAATCCACTTGCTTTCGACAAACATCTCAAGGCAAGAATATAGTCGTTTCATTGCGATTTCTGGGTTTCTACATATTACGTTGGGATCACAAAACGATAGACGTCTGGTGAACTGAAATTTCAAAGCAGTCTTTCAAGTAAGTTTGTGCAAAATGCCTGCAACATTTACGGCAAGTCTGTTTGAAAAGAAGTATATCCTTCGAGTGTTTAATAGCATCACGAATACCATATCCCAAGTTAACATTTTTTACACTAACCAAGTTCCCCGAATCTGTCACATTAATCTTAGCGATATTTGTAGTTTTAACCAGCACATCGTGCTTAACGAATCTATTCATTACAGCTGCAGTTATGTTTGATAATTCTAGAAGGCTGTTCGGTCTGAAATGCCTTTAAATGTGGTTCAATTTCAGAGGCAGGCATTAAAAAAAAAATAAAATAAAATAAAAAAAAACTTTAATTTTGGACCAATCATTTTATTTTCTAAAATCATTTTCATAGATTCGTAGCTTGAAGATTTTGGTTCTTCTTTCTCTCTCTTAGCTACTTCCAGTGGCGGCAATTGGACGTTAAAAGTGGGGGACAAGATATGATCTGAATATGTGTATATCAATGGTAGTGTTCCTGGTTGTTTCTAACACTATTTCAGTTAAAGTACCGTATATCGTGTTTCATATTTAATTAAGTAAATTGACAAGAGTAACGCACATAGGTACTAACTTTTGATTCCTTGCTCATGAACATCTTAAAATTCTGTCTGGAAAATTGTGTGATTAGATTATTTAATAACATATTTGTAAAACAAATAAATAGAAAGAATGATCATACTAATGAATAATGAGGCTTGTTTTGTAGAAGTTTTATTAAAAGTGGGGATTAATAAACAACTTACATTTTTAATTCCACACTTGCCATTAAATGTATGTTATTACTCTTAGAAAATGAAAGACAGTAAATACTACAAGGATATGCTACGACGCATGCAATTAAAACGCAATTCCTGTAGCTGTCTTAACTCCACGGGAAGACAAATAACCAATACACACTTAGGTAACGACAAATATTATATGGTACCATTTTTTTCTATGAACCAGTAATATATGCAAAAACTTTACATTTCCAAATGAAACTATATACATTAACAATTTTAAATTATGGCTTTTTAAAGGTAAATTATTGAATTTCAGTCAATCAGCTACAGCATCATCCCTATTTATCCTAGGATCATGGTTAGTACCTCATTCTCTTCAGAACAGGACAACTTCTCAAATGGTTCCATTTACGTTTTCCTATCATGTCCTAAGGAGGAAAATTTTGAAGGAAATCTGGATTTTTTCTGATTTTTTCAAACTTTGATCCCCTCTGGACCCCGTTTGTTAACGCACAGATCTCAAAATCAACTGAAAAATACGAAGGGGTGTACTAAATATGTATAAAAAATTTCAAGCTTCTATCTTGAAAACTAAGTGCGGGAAAATATTTACCAATGAGCTAAGAACATTCCCACAATACCCCAGATGACCCGGATGTAATGTAAATTTTTCCTGAGACATCCCTATTTATCCTATGATCATTATTCGTATCATTCCCTTCAGAATAGAACATACTTTCAAACGGTACTACTTACATGTCTCCCTCATGTACCTGAGGTGGGAAGATCATGAAAAAATTGATTATTTGTTTAAAAAATATTCCTTCTTTGTATATTTTTGCCCCTCTGTACTCCCTGTTTTAACGCAGAGATCGGAAACAAATTGAAAAATATTAAGGGGTGTACTAAATGTGTGTGTGCAAAATTCCAGTCTTCTAGGTGCAAAAGTAAGCCCGCCAAAAATAATATCTCTACAATACTCCAGATTCCCGTATAAAAAGGGACCTTGGGTAAAAATTCAATGAGACAACCCTATTTATACTAGGATCACACTTCGTACATCATTCTTTTTAGAACAGAACAGCCTTTCAAACGGTACCATTCACATATCTCCATCATGTATCTTAGGAGGAAAAATCTCGAAAAAAGGATCTTTGTTAAAAGATATTCTTTTTTTTACCTTTTTGCTCCTCTGGACCCCCCTGTTTTATCGCAAAAATCTGAAAAGAATCTGGAAAATATTAAGGGGTGCGCTGAATGTATGTGCAAAATTTCAATCTCCTAGGTGGAAAAGTAAGCCCTGCAAAAAGTAATAAAAAAGTCATAACAAAAAATATTTTTTTTAGTTATGACGCCATCACACACTACATCTCGACGCAGAAAGGCAATGCCTCCAGGCTTGGGGAAAAAAGACAGATGTAAAAAGCTTTTTCGTACCATTTAAAATCGAATAATGAAGATTCTAGCCTATCACCGAAAAATAGATATATAATTGAAAAGAGTTAAGTGGTCACTTCAAAAAAGTGGGGGGCAACTTCCCCCTCTTGCCCCCCCTAATCGCCGCCCATGGCTACTTCAACATACTTAATTAAGTTCTTAAGGATTTCTAATCCTCTATCAGCAACTTCAGTATTTTCAACCCAACATATGGCACAAAATTTCTTTGGGAACGGACAAATAATCTGTTCTTTTTGCTGGTATGCAGGGCCGACCTTAGATGGTGCGGGGCCCAATCGGGAACATTTTGCGGGGCCCTAGGTTTACGAGTAACTTGCACCAAGATCTGTAGAACCAATATATATATATATATATATATATATATATATATATATATATATATATATATATATATATATATATATATATATATATATATATATATATATATATATATATATATATATGTATATATTGCGCTCTTCCTGCTGGTCTAGTGAGTTGAGTTGATTTTGAGCTTAAGGTCCCTTTCAACAGCGAGGTTTATATCAAACGGGACCTACTGATTAACATGGGACCCGAACCATGGGCGCCCGAAGAGGAGGGCAGGGTGGGGCCCGAGCCCCTCCGTGGCTCACGATGAGGTATTAAATTTCTTAATAGGCCTACAAATAAAACGTGAAAAACCTAATATAGCAACCAAGGATTTGAGCCCCCCCCCTAAAAAAATTTCTTCGGGCGCTCATGATCCGAACATGAGCTCACGCCGAGAATCGAACCGGGGACTCCCACGCCAAAGGCGCGTAACTAATCGGTTAGCCGCGAAGGAGCTCTGCTGGTCTAGTGGTCATATCCATTTCCCTTTATAACGTTTTCCATCTGCAAAATGTTCTGGTGAGAGTGTTCGCCCTTTTCATTGCTTCCAGCAGCTAACTTTTCAGAGAAATAACTCAAATGGAAATGCAGACAGTGGATGAATTTTAAAATATTTCACCCTTGTGCCTCGCAATTTTTCAAGAAAGCTTGGTACCAGTTCTTCAGAGTTGTCTTCTCTAACAAGTAAACCTATCGATGTCGAAATCTGGTTTCTTAACCGAATTTGGCAGAGAAGTGTGGAATATCAAGAAACGAGCGTAAGCAAAATTTAAAGTGCTTCCGTCCATAATGACGTCCGCAGTGGCCAAAAACCTGATCAAAATAAGCCATAACAGTGTGTTTCAAGTTTGAAAATTTCATTTTATTTGTAAAACGGCTAAACCGATGAAAAACAAAAACATGTTAAGCGACACTGGGAGGGAGTAGACATTTATTTGAGGGTATGCTTATCGTGGCCGCCATTTTGAAGTCGTACATCTTGTCTCTCGCTCGACTTTTTTAAATAGGAAGGGAGTCATATAATATACAAAATTGGGCTAGAATTTTACGAGAAATACAATGGTGAAGTCTATGTTTCCATAAGTTTATATTTATAAGACATAATGAAATGCATATTGATATGAATTAGTTGGTTCAAAAAATTCTTAAGAGCTGTATCTGGTTAAAAGAGTTCAAGTCAGGAAGCCCTAATGTACTGTACGTTAGTGAGAACATCGTACGTATCCACTTACGAAAGGTATAATCAGCTTGAAATCATTATTGACTGCAGACAAAATGAAATGGTGATGAGACAATCCCAAACCTTAAGGAACTGATGGAAAATGGAAGACAAGCAGCCATCTATTCAGTACGCACTATAGTATATATTCGGTTTTCCTGACTTGACTTTTTAAATACAATCACGGGAGTTTTGGAAGAAGTGGGCAAAGTTTGTCCTCTGGTTTTGTATTTTTAATATAGCTATTATAAGAGAAAGGATACGCAAAGAAGTCGCACTGAGGCTGATTTATTTGATACAATCTCGGCAGTGCTTAACTCATAATTGCCCGAATTAATTTTTTTCCTGATATTATATTTTCAGTTACGTTTGTTCAATATGATCGTAGTAAACGTGAAAATAACGAAATTTTTGTTGTTATTGTTGTAATGTGTTTACTGTGAGCTGTATCATAAAATTCCACACACAAAATCTCCCAGGCATATGGACACGCTGGGAAGTTATGGGTTAAAGTGACATCAGATGAGGTGGCGGTATGGAAGAATTATGACCACTTAGAGCAGTAATTTTGACAGAACCCTAAAGAGCATCTCTACTCCTGACCTTTTTGCACCATTTTCGATATGAAAAATCTATAGAAAGAGAGAGAGAGAGAGAGAGAGAGAGTGTGTGTGTTTGAGAGAGAGAGAGAGAGAGAGAGAGGACTAATATGTAAATGTTTTACTCCCCACTATCGTCAGCTTAACAGAAATAAATATTTATAGTATTTAATGAATATTGTTTTCCGTTTATTCCATTGTATTGTATTGTATTCCATTCAATAATATGGAAATTTTAAATATTGCTAATCATCACAATATTCGGTAAATAATTACCAGCGCATAAAAGAAATCTAGTGAACACAAAAATGTTTTGTGCATCCGGTTTACAATAGAAAAAACGAATTTTCTGTCAGCTCTAGTGATGGGCAAATGCAAGACCAAGACCCGGGTGGCCTTGGTATTGGTCTTGTACTGGAACCCTTGGTCTTGTTCTTGGTTTAGCTTGCAAGAGTCTTGCAAGTTTTGTTTTTAAGAAATCTTATGCTTTTCATAGGTAAATGTATCTATGGACATAAGGGATAATACATTCTACAACGCGCCAATAGCAACGGAAATACAATCTATGTTTCTAAATGTAATATAGTTTACCTTCGTGTAAGTATGATGATAGTGTACAACATAAGGGATGATTTTTATTATTTTTTCAATGGGTATCCACGCTTCACCACTTATAAGATGAATCATAACGTTTCGTAATCTTTTTATATTTTTTTAACATATCCAATACTTCACTGATTTCCAAAATGGGGAGGCTACCCCTGAGACGCATGAAAGGAAATCAACAAGGCACAGATTACTGAAATACCATGAATTGTAAAATTATTTTTACACTCTAAAGGTTTTAGATTTTTTCTTTTCAACCACGATTGGGGTAGAAACACGTACATTATGCAAAACAATGGTAAAAATGGAGGCTTTCGACAGGTAGATACGGAGGAAAAAGGAGAGAATTAGCTGGGTTGAACGAAAAACTAGAAGAATTTTAGATGTAATTTAGAGGAGGAAGAGGAACTGGTTGGGACATTGGCTGAGGAGGAACTGTATTATGATGGAAGTGCTAGAGTGTGTGGTGGAAGGAAAGAGAAGGAGGGGCGAAGGGGACTAGTTAAAGGAAGGTATGAAAACAAAATTGCTGCCTCAAGACGAGGAGACTAGCTGAAAACCACCGTACATCGAAGCTTCTCAGTTACAGCAAGTGGCCTGCCAATAATGGCAGAATAGCTATGATGATGATAATGATGATATGTTTAGCAATATTGGCCAAAAAAAGAAAAATTAAAGTAATAATAATTTTAATCAAACCACTTAACATTTTAGAATAATTTGCATGAAAACTGAAAATTTCTCAACTGTCTACGTCTCTTGTAGATATCCAATTTATATAAATACTTTTGGCCTATATTAGAAATACTAAATAAAGGTATCAAACTTTAATAACTGTCCAAAATCACTCTCGTTTGTGAATATTTATTATTTATGGTTGTATAATGGTATATCACTCAATCCTCGATGTGAAGTATACCTAAGGAGGCTAAAAGTTATATTGATAAACACTTATTCAACGTATAAGCATCTGCCCATGAAATCAAACTTGCGGTCACATGCACTCAGTTTTTGCCAATGTTGTGAAAATGTTTTTTAAGTCAACAGGAAATATATTTCGATAGTCGAACCAAAGCAAGGGGTACAAAACCACCTTTCAACGGCATCATTACTAGTGTTACTGTCTGCTTTTCTACGCCATCCAATGATATCACACCTTATTTGTATAGTATGTCTTACAGTTGTATAAATGTTCAGTATTGTCCTTTGTGTTAGAGAAGAAACACCTCATCTAGTTCTTTTCCATGTGGTAAGGTGCCAAGAACCGACGACACGTTGCCACGTTAGATAGCAATAGATATGCGTTGAATTAGGAAAGATGTTGAACGAATATCTCCAGTAACGATAGAAATGCGTCTGCCTACTTCTCTAATAAAATCAAGGCTTGCAGATCCCCAAGCACCACTAGTTTCGATGGCAATTGGAGCAAAAATAAATTTATCAAGGAGGTTTTTATATTTCCTTTGCTTTTCTACTTCTCTACGACTAGCAACAGCTCCAGCATTCATAACAGCTAAAGGGAGACTTGAATGGGCAAATGTATCTGAACACGTTAAGTCCCATACTAGTGGTTTGCCTTTCAACCAAGGAACTAATGTCATGCCATCAGGTCGTTTACCATCTGAACGACAACATCCTGAAGGTTCACGTATGGAAGGAATTGCAGCTGTGGTAAGGGCTCGTAAATGATATCATTCACAGAAGAGTGTCTAGCGTGTCTACCCATGCTCTTAATGCATGAAAGGCCATGCAGGCCACGTTGGTTAACTTGATCCCCGCAAGCTGGACAGCTATGTGGCTCACAAATATCTGCACCTAATCTTAAGGCGACAGAGATTCGAAATGCCTCATCAGTCATATGAAGACCTAATGGTGGGGAGGGTATTGCATTCAACCATGCCCCAGCATGCAGGGATGAGGCAGCACGAATCCTGGCTTTATCCTCTGGGGCAATACCTGACTGTAAGAGAAGTTCATGAAAATGCGCTGCAATTGGTGTGTACCAAGATGCCTAAGAACGTCTTTTGTTAATTTCTGGAAGATCTGTATCTGTTAAATTTTTCCATTTGGTAGAGCCTTCTTGAACTGTGCCATCTGGGTCTAGGTGGTAACCTTGCGAAAGAAGAGCCTCGACTAAACGAAAAGATCCGTGGTAGGACGCTAAAAAGGAAGGAATCGCCATATCCACGGATCGCCGAATACCAAGACCCCCTAATCTCACAGATAAAGATGCTTGAATCCAAAATTCGTCGCTTAAGAAGCAGTCTAAAATTGACTCCAGATCCATTTTAAGGATATGATCATATTTCTTCAGTAGTGGAGTCTCATTCCAAGATGGAAAGCATCGTAAGAAGTAGTTTAAACGAAAGATCGACAAAGAGGCATGTATAAGAAAGAAAGCTGCATGGACAGAAATTGAGGCGAGTCGAGACAAAAAATATTCTAACTTCGATACTTTTGCTTAACAGGACATTGGTAAAAGCTTCCTTTGTGAGAGCGGCGCCTAGAAGACAAGCATCCTGGTTAGTTAGAAGACGTATTCCTGGGGCAGTTTCGTCAATTTTTTTAAATAATGGGTCGAACTAGGCTTCGTCTGACCCAAGAAAACCAACTTCACACTTTGAAAAATGCAAATATCTTGGTCTTGGTCATGGTCTTGCAGGTATGGTCTTAGTTTTGGTCTTGTATGCAAGATTCGTGCACAACCTGCAAGATCAACACTTGCGCTGCTCACTAGTCAGCTCAAAGTGTAAAATTCTTATACTTTCTTATACTATAAGTGTGGACTTTTAGAAATATAAAAAACATTGTATATAGGTCTACTTTAGAACACGATTAAAATATTAAACTATTTTTTACCAATCTGGCTTCTGAATCTTAAATTACAGTATCCGCCAGTTTCTTATAAGGTCCATCTTACTTCTCTTCTCGTTGTTGACATCTTTTGCAATGTTTCTTCCAGACAGTTTTTTTTGGGGGCACTGCCCCCACGGAGCTATGAGAGTGTCCCCGGAGGAGACCAAAATAATACGTCTATATAATAAAAAATATAATAGTACTGTTTGAAGATAACATGTACCTCTCCGTATATTAAGTGTGCCGTCCTGGGAAATTTTTCTGAAAGAAACACTTATCTGTAATCTGCACTGCGCCTTCCTTTTGGTAACCAAGACTTAACATACGGCTCAGGATTAAACATGTGTACAGAGTATATTTTTTTCTACTAAGTAACTAACTAACTCTATGGCCTATGGAACCCGGAGGTTCAATGCCGCGTTCACAAAAGCTCTCCACTGACTTCTATCCTTACCCAACTGCATCCAGTTTCTACTTTGTATTCCCATCTCTGCGAGATTTATCTTAATATTGTCCTCCCATCTGCGCCTAGGTCTTCCTAATGGTCGTTTTCCGATTGGTCTTCCTGTCAAGACTTTGAAAGCGTTTCTACTTTGTTCCATTCTAGCTACATGACCCGGCCTCCTAAGCCTCCTAGACTTGACGACCCTAACAATGTTGGGTAAACCATATAACTTATGTAGTTCCTCGTTATGAAGTTTCCGCCATTCCCCATTCCCGTTCCTCTTGGGTCCGAATATTCGTCTCAGGATATTGTTCTCAAAATACTTTCAGTCTATGTTCTTCCCTCAGAGTAAGTGACCATGTTTGGCAACCATACAGAACAATAAGCATGATTATCGTTTTGTATATTTTAAGCTTCAAATTCTTCGACAGAATTCACGACGACAGGAGATTTTGAACCGAATAGTAACACGAATTCCCTACTTTCAGTCGACATTTAATTTCTTCGTGGATATGAGTTTCCTCTGTTAATATTGATCCTAGATATTTGAAACTATTAACTTTATCAAAAGTATTATTTAATATTTTAACGCACCCATCATTTGCTGTATTACGGTCCCGACGCACGTCCATGCATTTAGTTTTCTCTGCATTTACTTCTAAACCCATGTTCCTGCAAGAGTTTAATAAGATCTCTGCATTTATCTCTATTGTTCTCCTATCATCCCCTATTAAATTTACATCATTAGCATATGCCATAACCTGGTGAATACCGTTCAACTCTAGGCCCTGGTTGCTATCTTTGATTTTCCTTATAGCGTATTCCAGAACAAAGTTAAATAATAATGACGAAAACTTCATCTCCTTGTTTCAGGCCATTTTCGACGTGAAAACTCGTGGACAAAAATTTTCCTACCCGGAATCCTACCCGGGATTCATTTAAACATATCAAATAATTAATCTAATTAGTTTTTTCGGTATTCCAAGTTCTGTAAGAACGCTATATAATGTTTCTCTCCTAACCGAGTCGTAAGCCTTTCTGAAATCAATAAATAGTTGATGTACCGGGGTATTGTATTCCCACTTCTTTTCGAGTATTTGGCGACTGGTAAATATTTGGTCGATAGTTGATCGATTTCGTCTAAATCCGCACTGATAATCTCCAATAATTTCATCTGTGTATGGGGTCAATCTTGCTAACAGAATATTTGAAAGGATTTTTATAGGATGTTGACAGAAAAGAGATGCCTCGATAAATATTACAGTCAGTTTTGTCGCCCTTCTTGTGAATTGGAACAACGATTGATTCTTTCCACTATTGTGGCAATTCTTCCTTGTTCCAGATAAGAAGAATGAGTTTGTCTATCTTGTTCCACAATTTTTCGCCTCCAGCTAAAATTAACTGCGCCGGAATTTCATCTATACCCGGAGATTTGTGTTTCTTTAATTTCTTTATAGCCGTTTCTACTTCTATTCGGTTGGGTTCTGGAATATACGGTTCTGCGGTGTGTACCTCCTTTTCTCCACGTACATTAGTTTTTGGTTGCGTGTTAAGCAAATTGTCAAAGAAATCTTTCCATCTATTTAATATGCTATCCGTATCAGTGAGAACTTTACCGTCAGATTTATTTAATATATAAGCATGAGGTTGATACCTTTCTTAAATTCGCTGATCCCCTTATACATGCCCCGGATGTTCTTATTTTTACTATTATCTTCAAGTTCCTTAATTTTAGCTTTCAGAAAATCGTGTTTCTTTGTTCTAAAAGTTTTGGAAGTTTCCCGCCTGATATCTGCGAAATTTTGTGTAGTTATTTCATTCGAATTTTGTAACCAGCGTAATTTTGCCTGTTTTCTCTTCTCTGCTAGTTTTATGCATTCCTGGCCGAACCATGGTTTGTTCCTACGTATTTCCACGTGTCCCAATTTTTCTTTAGCTGAACTTTTAATGCTATCTTTTATTTCAATCCAGGTATCCTCAACACCAGTGGACTCCGAATCTTCTAAAGCCGAGAATCTATTCGAAACTTCAAGTTGGTATTCCTCTCTTACCTGTATGTTACCTTCATGAATATTACCTTTATTCAACGATAATCTCTCTCGTATTATCGCTGCTACCAGCTAGTGATCAGTGTCACAGTCAGCCCCTCTAAACGACCGGACATCAATTATGCTAGATTGCCTTCTTCTCTTGCGTCCGGTGATGTCCAAGTGTATTTATGAACGTCGTGATGTGGGAATTTTGTACTCTTCACCATTAGGTTTTTGGATGTTGCAAAGTTCACGAGTCTAACACCGTTGTCATTACTTTCCTTATGCAGACTTTTGTTCCCTATAATCGGTTTGAAAATATCCTCTCGTCCTACCTTCGCATTGAAATCCCCTAACGGAATTTTCATTTGGTATCACGGGAGTTGGTCAAATATCCGTTCCACTTCGTCGTAAAAACTGTCTGTTGTTATTTTTTTCTACACACAAATTATAATTTAAATCAGTTATTTTTATCGGTATGCCATACCGGCCGATTTTCTAACTTTCGGATGCATAACCGGCTTATAATAGCTCACTTTAAGCACTACATCTCGGTATTTACGGTAGTATCACGTGGCATAATTATTAAGAACGCCAAGAACTTTTACTTATTGGGTGTTCAAAATAACAGAGGGTGTGCACCCAGAATAATGATATACATTTTTACACAAACTCAAAGAAAACAATATTTTTATGTCCAGGGGTGTGTGTGTAAGGAAATTTGGAGGAGTTTTAGGGATGTTCGGGATGTGCAGAATACTCCCTGGGCGTAATATCTGTTTTACAACAGAAGTTATACACGTAAAAAAAGAAAAAGAAACTACTGCAGCATTAAATTCAGAAAATATTTGCTTATGCCCGGAAACTTAATACAAACTATACATTTACTTGTTAGGAAGAGGCCATTGCCCTCCCTTGAGAGTCCAGGGATGTACCTGTATTGCAATATGTTGTGTGTACTTGATAACCGAGAGTAGCAGAGCCATTTTAACGGTACCATAGCCACTTTGCTGTGGGCCCCGCGAGCAGAATGGTATGCATTAATTACATAGGGGCCACAACACACTTGTTTGCTCTGGAGTCTAATATGCTGTTAAAACGGCACTGGAGAATAGATTAGACTGGACAGAAGAGTAGACGGCACTAGCATGGGGCCCGATTGGGAGCAATCGGTCCAATCGGCTTAAGGTCGGCCCTGCCTTGATGGAAGAATAAATGAACAATTTGTACTAAGTATCTCACGTAAGTTTGTTTAATTAGGTTATATTCATTTCTGAAAGGAAAAGTAATGCAACGATACATAGAAATGATACAACGAGACATATTTGAATGTTTTTGAGATTATATACTGCTTTCCCAAAGATTCAAGTTCTGGCAGTATGAAAATTAGGAACAAGAAATTTTGTACAAATATCATAGTACAGAACACCATTAAGGGTAGCCATATATCGGCGAGAGGAAACTGCAGCCAAACCGAGACGCAGTACAAGCAGGAAACTCTTAACAATGGAACAAAGTCTGGTATTGCATACTCACCCAAGCACGTGTTGGACAACCCCTATCCCTCCCAATGATGTGATCGAGACACACAGTCAGTGGCGTATTTAGAATTTTGTTTCGGGGGGCTATGGATAACACGGGAAAGTAGGGGATGCAATTGTCCAGCTGGATTTGAAAATTAATTATATTTTAATCGACTGTCTGCTAATATACTAGGGGAAAAATGTGAAATTCGTATATCGGTGGAAGATCTTACACCCTCCAGGTAAATCTGAAATGATGCTTCTGCAAACACACGTTAAATATTTGTAATATCATTTCAACTTAACTGATTTCATTTAAGAAAAAAAATGAAAATATTCAGTTTCATCTGTGTATGTTTTTACTTGAAAGAAAATGTTGATACAAGTTAAAGTTGAAATATATTGAGTGCGAGTTTTAATGGCAAGAATTGCAGGCTAGTGAATCTTATGTGATATGATACACATAAAAATTTAGCAGTGAATCTAATCTTGTATTCTATTCATAGGACAAAAAGGAAGTATCCATTTAATTTCCCGGGCTACTTATTTCTCTCTCTTGATTTTCTTTAATTTAAACATTTACTTTTCGTTATAACCAAACGATGAAAATATTTCTTTGCTATAATAACTAAAGCCTCGATATGTTGATAACCGTGCAAGTTGGTGTGAAACACCAGTTTTGCCCAACAATCCTCTTAGTTTTGGTGTTACTGACGACGGCCGACTTGAATCACAGCTAACAACGGTTGAAAGTATGATAGGAGAAACGAAGGAAAGTAACAACTAAGAAGAAAGAAACAGAGTAGAAAGGACGAAAGAAAGAGAAAATAAGGCAGTAATTACATGGAATGAAATTCGAGAAACACGGTATTATTTCTGAACAAAGAGCACAGGAAAATCGGAAGTCAATGAAATTCTTAGAAATGAAAAGAAGGATTATTGTTATATATGGAATGTGAAAAACCAACAAATTTATTTCCGGGGGAGGCTTGAGCCCGGTAAACCACCACCTAAATACGCCACTGCACACAGTCAATTCAGTCAGGCCTATCTCCCTATATTTTCTGTATATTTCTGTCTGGGCCTGGCTGTTCCTCTGGCCGATACATGACTAGCCTTAATGGTATTCCGTACGGTGATTTGTACAGAATTTTCTACTCCTAATTTTCAAACTGACAAAACTTGTATTTTGGGCAAGCAGTATATAATCTCAGAAATATATGTCTCGCTGTATCATTTCTACGCTGTTAAAAATTTCTTTTTAAAATCGAGAAAAAATTCCTCGTATTTGAGAACATCCGTTTCTTACCTGTGCACCGAGTAATACATTCTTAAAAGTGAGATTTCGATTTTCTCAAATTATTTTGAGAAATAATGACTCAACTGCGAGGAATTATGTCTCATTTCTGAAGGTGCAAATGCTTTCTCAAATTTGAGTAAAAAAGCATTTTTTTTAAAATTTAGAAAGTAACATTTGAGGAAATGAGACGTATAACCCCAATTTTGAGAAACACATTTCTCAAAAAGATTTGAGAAATATCTTCCTCGAAAGCGAGAAACGGTGCACAGAAACGGGGTTCCCAAATACGAGAAGACGGAAAAGAATATAAACAAAATATAAACATGCAAAAAAATTCAAACTATTAGTACACCCAGAATTTATATTAAATAAACACATATAGTTTTAGATATTGTTTAAAACATAATACATTTAAATCTTCACTTCAACTCAAGAAAATTCCACGAATACCACGGTGACTTGTATTTTAGGTGCGTTACTTATTCCTGCCGCATCAGACAGTTGAACATTTTTCTTTTTATCACTGTCCACTTTCTCAAGACTTGTTTTTCATCGACGTGGTTTGCTCAAGGTTCTCCCGTTTCCTCCAACATTATACGAACTTCTTGATAATTCAGATTCAAGAATTATCCGTCTACCTCAGAATAACAACAACAATTTCTGCTGGAGTGTAACGTCCCACGCTTATGCTACGAAGCTGAGGGAGATGTTATGATGATAATGAGCGAAAATGATGTAATGAAGAAAATGAAGGAATTCCGAGAAAACACACATAAGGTGTTTACTCAAACTGTCCACTTGACAGAGGTGGAATCAAACTAGGAATCCCATGCATCGGAGGCTAGTTCTACCACTGAATCATCGCAGTCCAATATGCCTACTTCTCTACCATTAAGAAAGTTGTCTACATGAGAAAACACCGTGTTCGTGTTTTTTTTTTTTTTTCAGGATTTTTCAGTTTCCTCCTACAAGAAACGCACGCAGGAATTTATTTCGGAGATGCTCCAAGTTCAATACGAGGACAAATTGTATTAAAACATGTAAAATTGTACCTAAAATTAGATAAAATTTACATAAATGTAGCGATTTCGGGGAAGGTCCGGAGCTCCAGGAATCACCCCCTACCTTCCACCTTCTTCATTACTGCAGGGGAATGCGACAGTTTGTGCCCCTCATAAATGTGCTGAAACTCCACTGCTAAGGATTCAATTCAGATTGGAAACAAGGTCACAAACCCATGCAAAAACTGCCAAGAAACGTACGTCCACATTTTCATTACACCATTATTATCCATCTCTATCACTGTCTCTCTCTTATCCTTGGAACACAATCGTGGGACGTTGGATTAAAAAATAAATGAAATCTTTGAGTTTTACTTCCCACAGTTGTGTTGGGTAGGCTAAAGGAGACGATGATCATGAGAATGATAAACATAGTGGAATGAAGAAAGTGGGAAGAAATGGGAGAACCCCGAGAAAACCCATGCACGCTGTGTTTATCCACCAGAAAGCCCACTTGCCACGTACTGGGATCAAAGCAAGGGCCTCACGCAACAGAGGTGAACGCTCTACTACTGAGCTATCGCAGCCTCTACGTTAAATTAAGAGGAAATGCGTACAGTACTATGCTACAAATAACTTGCAAACGCGTGTCATTAAAACGATTACTGATGGTGAAAAAAAAGGAGGTGCCAATCTATGCTCGGTGATGAGTACAAAGTACCTTTGTATTACAATTCCATAATAATAAATCACACTTTTGTAACGCTGTTTTTTTAACTACACAGATGACTTATGTATTCTTTGTTTTCGTGCAAAGCTATTTTGCACATTATAACGAGTGGCGAAGGGTGTAAGACATTGACATGCCTCCCTGTTCTATTGTAATATAGAAACCAACGTGCCCTACGGGGCTCTAACCCGCCTTCACTTGTTATTGCTGCACTCGTTATTATGTGAATTGAGTACTGAGCTTTGATACATAAAGGAGCCAACCTGACTGCTATAGCCTATAGGCCTATAACCTGTATGAGGGGGATCAGCGTTCTACATCCTAACGAATCTACTACAGCAACTTTTAGTCTATGGTAGTATGTTTACAATTCACCCAAACTTACGTTCAAAAGTTGATAAGTATGCTGCTCCTCGCCGCTGTCACATGACATGTATCCATACGCCACCTCAGCTGCATCACCTACTGGGAACTCATATCCATTCGCACTTTGCTACAGAGGAAATTCTTTATCTCGTTTCCTGAATAGTAATTAAACCCCTAGCAATGTTACTCCCTAGTAAAACATAGTAATATTATTCCGGTAAGATTGTTATCGTTATTTTTTTAATCATCTATGATATTGCAAATCATACACTATTCCATTCTCATTTTTAAGAAGTGAGAAAATCTCATAAATGGGAACCTGAAAATTTGCCTTGAGCTCACAAATGAAAACATATTTGGAAATAATGAGACAGTTTCCCTCAAATATGAGTAAACATTACTTATTTTGTTTTGAACTTGAATTTTTCTCATTTCTGAGCAAGGAAAGTTTTAAGAGTGTAAGATATTATATGTGCCCACTATAAAAATTAAAAAAAAAAAAAAAATAGTAGCAAATGGTATAAGATCTATTTCAGCGTAAAGGATCCTTGATTGGATCCCAACCAATCAACTTTGTGTGGGTTGACTTATTCATTTCCGGTTTCTCTACCTACCAATTCTTACATCAGAATTCGCTTCTACACTGAGAAAAGACCGTTATCCGCATACAGGTATATTATACAAATATAGTTACTACAGAATCCTTATAGTTACTACAGAAATCAGTACGGAGCATACGTTATCCACGTGCTACATACGTACTGCCATATTTCCCGCTTAGCTGTTATACCACGCAGTTGCAGGATGTCTTCCGTATATTGCATAAGTATACGTATGTTATGTGTTACATTCGTCCATCTGTATGAGAGATGCTCACCGCCTATATACAGTACTTTGGTTCGTACTGAAAGTACGTTTATTCGGAGCACTTATATCTAAAGTATGTATAAAATATACTTCTTCAGTTATACGTTTGCTGTATGTTAAGTCTAAAAACTATAGATTTACAAATGTAACTTGCGTTTTCGCGTACGCTACATACTATTTTTTCTCATTGTACTTATTATTCACCTTTTTTAGCCCATAAGGCATACTCATCATCATTATAGGCATTCTGAGGTTACTGGCAGGTCAATTACCGCATGTCTTCATGCATTACAGTCCTACCCCAATCTCATCATTTCACATAACATTTCCTTTTCTATTTTAATACCGACCATCAATTAGAACCTCTTTCATGCTCTCGCCATTTTTTTGCCACCGTTAATCTTGTTCATTAGACGAGAAATTTCACATCTTATCTCGAAACCGAAAATGAGGCCGCGGTGTCTCAGTGGTAGAGCGTTCACCTCTGGTGCATGGCGTCATTTGTTCGATCCCAGCTCGCGCCAAATGAACTTTGTGGTGAACAAAAACCGTTTGTGTGGATTTTCTCGAGCTTTTCCCGTTTCCTCCTACTTTATTCATCCCATCAACACATTCATTTCTCATCAACACCGTCTCCTTTAACCTAGCCGTCATAATAGTGGGACGTTAAACTTAAAGGTTTTGTTTCATTTCATTTGGAAACCGATTACGAGTTCCTTCGTGGCTAAGCGTTCAGCGTACGCACCTATGGCGTGGAAGAGCCGAGTTCAATTCCTGACAGGAGCTCATTTAGTTTGGATTCCACGTTAATCATTAGGTCAACGTCTCATGTAGTCTCGCTGTTGAAAGAGACGCTAAACTCAAAAAACTCAAACTCGAAACCGATTACGGGAATGAAGGCAAGAAGTATATTTTCAAATTCAACACGAGAGAATAAATTTCTCGGGCTTCGTGGACAACACTAGTTCCCTCAAGTCTTAGATCGAATTTACTGCTTCAGTGGTACATGACTCATTGTATAAAAAGTTACGAAACGAGACGAAAAAACCTTATTTCTTGTCTTGTCTCACCTCGTAGAGACTGAATCTTCTCCCATGTCCCTCATTATTATATACAATTACTTCAAAGCTAATATATCATAAGTTCTGCTTCGTGCTTTCCATTGCGTACACCATTACTATTTTCTTCTCTATTATTTCTAAGGCTTCTTCCTTTATTTTCCTCTCGACTTAGACATTGTAAACTTCTTCTTCGCGCTCACATTTCAAAACCCTTTCATCTTTATTCATCGCTTTTACGTAATGTCAATGTTTATCCAAAATAGAGAACAATACTCCTCGCTAAACGTTTTATGATTTTTTTGTTAATTCTTTATTGACAGGCCCACAAAATATGCTTTTCTTTTTGTTTAATATTCTAAAACTAAAATCGTGGCCAAATAGATACAAGCTATTTTAGTATACTTTCTTCAAAATATCGGCAATGACTTTCATATACATTGTAATGTTTGTTGCATCAAAACATTCGAATGCAACAAAACGAAGTATTTCAAATAAAAATAAAATATAATTTAAAAAATAAATAAAGGACACTCAAACTGAACTACGTAAAGGATTCAACAGTAATAACTAACTCCATTTCTATCAAAAATGATAATTTTAGAATTTAGCATAAATTTTGTTTTAATTATTGTAAAAATTTCCACCCAAATTTTGATACTTACGGAAGCTACCCTCCTTACCTTCTTCCTTAAAAGCATCTTTCTCAGTTCCTATTCTTGGTTTTGTTTCACGTTTGCTCTTTATATTTTCACATTTTTCTTTTATATTAATTCCGACGTGATTTTTTTTTAAATTTAACATTTTTAGTCTAACATCACACGATTATGCTCCGAGGCTAAGAGCAAAGTTGACATTGGTCAATGAAAACTTGACCCATGATACACTGGACCCATGACCTATCGTGACTCACTAACCCACGACATAACATGATCCACTCTGATCCACCATACCACCAAAACCTATCGTCATCAACTCTAACGCATGATCCACGCCCTCCTCCATAAAGAGTTTACACTTGTAATAAAACAAGGCTATGAAATTATCACTAATCGGAGTTTGAATGTCTATGGTCAATCGCTTAAGCACCGCTCTGTTGCAATATCGGTGAATGTGACCTTTACGATATAAAGTGGTAAAGTGTTTGTAATGGGCCATATTATAGTTTGATTATCATATTCCTTGTTGATGAATTTTAATTTAATTATCATATATATCTATTTCCTTGTTGAATTACAGATTCTTTTCAGTGGAAAAGAGAATGAAATTTGGAAGTCTCAAATCAAGGTAAAGTAGGCGAACGTAAAGGAAAAGAAACTGTAAAATTCGACTGTCTCTCGAAAGCCAAGTAGTAAGTCCTGTTGTTATTATTACGATAACAAATATCATTACCCAAAATACGTGAAGTTCTTTTTTTTTTTCATTTAGATATACTCATTTCAGGTAAAGAAATAGAAACAAATGAAAAAAGAATAAAAATAGAGGCCTTGAAACTAAAACGTAGACAAATTCAAAAAAATGTTCAGAAGATGCTGTCTACAATGCACTGAGCAGAGTGGATCGGTAGGTCGTATTGGGTTGGTGGGTCAGAATGGGTGACAGTGAGTCGCAGTGGGTGGGTCACGTCCTGTTGACCCATAACCAACTGACCCACTAACGAATATTGAACCATTTGACCCGCGACCCATTGACCCACTCCATCTCTGGCTAAGACGGAGACGGTAATGATAAAATGGCGAAATAAGGAATGTGAGAGTAAACTTGAAAACTCCAAGAAATCAATACACACTGTTTTAACTTCCATAAAGCGTACTTTGTGTAAGCTGGAAATTGAACTAGGAGCCTTGAACACCAGAGGTGAGCAGTTTACCACTGAGCCAAAGCGGTCTCCGTACTTCACTTTAAAACGAAAACTTTGACAGACAAGAGAAGAGTGAAATATATATTGAAAGATGGATATTTGAAGCTTATGTTTGTTGTAATCGAACTTGAGGTCCGACACGCAAGACGTGAATTGCAACGAAAAAGCCTCCCTTGTCCTTAGCGAAGAAGAGTGGTCCATCTTGATAGAATCACTGAATCGAAGTTGGATTAATGGTGAATCGATATCATGTAATGAGGATGAAAAGGGTAGCATTAGATTGACATACATACAGAACAACCATTCACAAAAGAGATCGAAAGATTGACTCCCAAACATATCTTGGGCAGCCCAAAAGCAACTGAACTATAACACACATCAGGGGTCTCTGGAGATAAAGGAAAAATAGAAAGGGAAAAAAATAGTCTTTATTTTGATTGGACCTGTCTGATAGGAGGCAGTGAGAACACGTGACTGTAGGGGATTGCTGACACAGCGAAGATGGAATGAAGATCAGCAGAGAAAGAGAGACGAGAGGAGAAAGATGGGAGAGAGAGAGAGATGGCGTGAAAACGTGGTCTCTATTCGAGCAGAATGTCAAATAACCAAGTCTTTTCTATCCGCGCCTTTAGGAAATGGTAATAGCTGTTACAGCCCGTGAAAGAAAAAGGTCAAATTCAGTGATGCAAAGGTTTGGATGGGGAGGTAAAGTTTTCAAGTTTCCGTAGTTCTTTTCCCTTTGCTTTCTCTAACCCTTTTCTTCATCTTCTATCTTTCTTTCCATTTATCTTTCTTTTCGGCATCGTAATATCATTTACCCCTTTCCTTCTCTTTTTCCTTCTATTATTTATTTTCCTTTTGCACATCCAAAGGTTTTTCTCTTTCTGAGCGGCCTCAATTGTTTTATTGGTGGCATAGAGAGACATCCTGGCTTTAATTCTTTTCTATCCCTTTTGATTTGTTCCAAAAACTCTGAAGCAGTCACTGCAGCAGCGATAACAATAACAAAAAGTTCTCTAAGGCACAATTGGAATAATGATGCTACTCGATAGTTTTTAGAAGATATTCAGTCAATCAGAACACGAATTGAATCACGAAAACAAAAGTAACTTTAAAATTCTAAAGAACTGATGCAAGTTCGTTAGAAGCATGTAATTTGCAGTATATTTTATTTGGTTCGGAAAAACAATTCCTCTTAAAATTTACTTCTGGCATATCATGTTTAAAACTTGTGAGTACTACTTATTCTAATTTTCAAGGAAAGAAAACCTTTAAAGAATGAAAGAAACTAATTAATTTTATCTAAATCTCTAACTACACATTATATTCATTATATTTCTTCAAGTTTACTTAATACATGTCCTAAAACTTAACTCCCGATGCAACAGTTCTCAGGAGGATAGGGTTTACCAGCTACCTTGTGGCACTCATGCTTTGGAATGCTGTCTGATCCCTCGCCGTCGATGCTAAGAGGGATCAGAATTCACACCTTTTTCGTTTAAAGAACGAATTTCACACCTTTTTCTATCAAATAGCTCTCCAATTTCCTCACTACGCTGAATGGACGCCGGAATTCCAACACCATCTGATGAGTATGAACAGTCATATATCTTTCCTATGTCCAAACCCTGCACTGTTTGACTTAGCTGATCTCGCGAGAAGTGATTTTCTAAATCGGTTAGTGTTTGGCAATACAATGTGCCACAAAAATAAGTTTGATTGTTATACATAATAAACTTCGAATAAGGAGAGACTTGAGTAATTCCATTTGATATTATACTATTTTATGGCTTTCTATGTTCATAGCGTAGCCTGTAAACCTCCTATATTGGAATTCACATGACAGTGTGTATTCAATACCATTCCTGAGATTTTGATAATCGAACATATAATTTGTTTGTTTCATTCTATCAAGACGTTTCAGTTCCAACTGAAAATTTAATTTTAACAATATGTATTTGCCACATTGAATTTTACTTGACATTGTACACTTCAGAGATAATATAGCAATTGACACGTCATTCATCAAATGTTAATAACTCCCTGAGAGGAAAGAAAATGACACTCTGTACTCAACTCATTATTTTTTAATAAGGACTACAATTGATTCTGCCTGCCCTTGTGTTTTGGCATCTCTCTGAAAAAGGTCTCATTCGCCTCTTAAACCAGAACCGGTAAATAGACTATTTCAGAATACTTGACCACAATACACACAATGCGAAAGAAAACTCACTTTCTTTTGCTTCTTCTTCTTCTTTTTCTTCTTCTTCTTCTTCTTATTATTATTATATTGATGAAATTATAGGTGCCTTCCATTTCAACTCAGGCAAAAAAATATAAAATTGTACCATCACCATCTCAGATATTGTTGAAACTTTTTTTATAGCAACTAGACATGTTTTTAAGAGACCCATATTTTTTTGTTTTGTCGAAAAAAATTTTCCCGCCAAGTAATGGGCCATCAAAGACGGGGAGTACAATTTATGAATTGTAGAAGACATGGAAAATGATCAATTTCGGAGCCTCACCATTCGGCTATGGAGACAGGTAGAGTTATAATTCTTGTTGTGGTATGTACATAGGAATATAAATAAACTATATTTTATTATAGTTTGGTTTGCGCATGCGTATCTTTTTGTACATAAATTAACAAATGAACGTCAATTTATCTGAAAAGTCGAAGTTTGCGAATTTTTTTCAAGCACTTCCGGTTCGAATTTTAAAATTCTGTTTTCACGGTTGGTAAGACCTAGTTACCCGCTTTCCGAAAAAAAATTTGTATCGCTTCTGTGGTCAACCGTTTTGTCGCAAAAAATTCGAGAAATTGTAAAATTTTCAAAAATCGCCATTTTTGGGCGCCATTTTCTCGAAAACACCATTTTTTAAAATTCTGAAATTTTGTCAGATGGTTCAACTTTACCTGAATAATAAACACACCAAATACCATTCTCGACCAATGCTTCATGGATTAACTGCAGCCTTTTAAAGTTAGTGAAGTTTCGCTAATTTTGATGTCACAGTTAGCAACACTGAGAACAATGAAAGTGCAATGATTTGATGATGTTTGTGGTTCACAATCATTAAATGAAGAATAAATGGTTTTCTTGGCTGTTTTTTTATTATTATTTTGATAGGGATATAAATAAACTATATCCCCTGGCTCTCTGAAATAGTAAAATGAGCCTCCCTCTACTCCTCCGTTTTCTTAAACTGAAGTAATCTGAGGTGGAAATTACGATTACGAAACACACAAATTTCAAGTTCACTTACTTAAAATGGTCTTAGAAAACAAAATTTCACTTTTTTCTTTTTCTTTTTCTTTTTTTTTTTTTTTTTTTTACATGGACCAATCTATTGCTTGGTGGTTGTCTTCTTTGCTAATAGCATGTAACCGTGCAGATGCTCCGATAGATGTTGGTTCACTCATAACTCATCCAGGAGTGGATCTAGGGGGACGATTGCCGCCCCCCCCCAGAAGAAGAAACTTTCTTATTTATATATAAATAAAACCCATCCCAGAGTTTGGAGCTCTTAAAAGTAGCTCTAAGTAGCAGTATTACAATCCCCCCCCCAGAAGTCTGTCCTGGATACGCCCCTGCGTAGCACATTGTCGATAGTCACAAAACACTTATTTTCACTTCTCTTATGCTCTTCTGGAAACCTGTACCCTGCTGAAGGTTCATGTGGAAGCATAAACAGCACTTCACGTAATTCATGATTTATTCATAATATTTCTGCTACGCACCACTGGTTATCATACATATATGTATATAACAAAAGTTCCTTTTTGCAGATTTCTTAAATCTACACTTTGAATTGCAAAATTTCGATTTTGGGGGAAGTATGAAGTTAGTTCATTGTAACCCGTTACTGCCATAAAAACTTCGCAATTTTCCGAAAGCCAAAGATAACTTCATTGAATACCAGTTACTGGTCGCATACTTTCCCTTTTTTCTTCCGGAAGTCGTCGAATTCAGTTCCAGGTAACAAAACGAGAGTCATACCCGGAGTTTGTACTTGCACTATACTCACGAATTCTGCGGTTTTAGTGGAGACGCGGTGGCTCAGTGGTAGAGCGTTCACTTCCGGTGCTTGGGGTCCCTGATTCAATCCCAGCTCGTAACGTTCTGCAATTTTACCATTTCATTCATTTCTCATAATCACCGTCTCCTTTAGCCTAACCGGCATAAGCGTGGAACGTAAAACTTAAAGATTTCACTTCATTTTTTTCTACTGCGGTTTTAATACTGTGTATCTGTTTTAGCCTAAGGCTATGGCGCGTTGCCACATTGTTTGTCCCCCCCCCCCTTCCCCACTACCGTCGCAGAGACCCTTGCATGGCCGGTTTCACTGCAAAAACACTGCTTTATCGGACCTGTCTGCATCTCGAACATCTGAAAGCGATTTTTAAAGTGGGATGCAGCACCATCAGAAATCACTGACACGGTTTGGGAAATTGTAGACACCTATTTTCACGTATTCAAACCTTTTTCTATAAAATATATTTTCGCTTTTCTTCGAGTATGTTTAGAATCTTGTCTATGACTATGAGTACATGAGCCGAATCGTGTGTTTTATCGACGTTTATTACAACAAAACTGTCAATTGTTTCATATTTCGGTGATAACTCTGAATTTCACTTTGCAGAATAACAGTCCAGTTTTCAACGAAGTCCACATGAAGTCAAATAGAATTTGTATCTTGAAATTTTATACGGTGGTTTTCGGTAGCAATTGATTCTCTTTGGATTTTCTTGATGTAGTCATGAATTACAATTCTTTCAGTTAAACCGGCAATGTACAGTTTTTTTTTTTTTTTTTTTTGTAACGAGATCATTATTCTCCCATATGGCATACGTAACCACTTTCATTTTCATCAGGATCAATAATTAAAGACACCACACTTATTTCTTCCACTCCAGGACATTCTCCACATTCTTGAAGAAGACAGCTGTCATTTTCTACGGATCATACTACTAAAGGAAATAGGTCACTCATGACAGCTTCAATACAGGTTGCACCTTTGATTTGTAGCAACGCAGTAGCAGCTAACTTAAATTTTGCACAATACACACACACACACACACTTCCCTCTCAGGTTGCGGACCGACACACTTTAGTCGAATACTATAAAATTCCGAGTGACCCATTTTTATGCTGGGATTGTTCTGTTTAAAAATTCAGTAAATTTCTTTGGAACGCGTAAGAAAATGTTTCGATTTTTTTTAACTTTTTGTCATTTTTCGATCACTGTAATGACATCGCACTTAATTGAGACTTTGTCTGGAGCATTCCAAATCATACTGAGGTAATAGTTTAAGCCTTTTATAGATCATCAGAATTCATTGGATGGCCATTTCAAGTAAACTTAAAATTTGTGTGTTTCGTAATTGTAATTTCCACCTCAGATTACTTCAGTTTAAGAAAACGGAGTAGGGGGGGGGGCTCATTTTACTATTTCAAAGAGCCTCTTTGTTCAAAATAATAAAAAACCAGCCAAGAAAACCTTTTATTCTTCATTTAATGAATATGAACCACAAACATCATCAAATCATTGCACTTTTATTGTTCCCAGTGTTGCTAACTGTGACATCAAAATTAGCGAAACTTCGATAACTTTAAAAGGCTGCAGTTAATCCATGAAGCATTGGTCGAGAATGGTATTTGGTGTGTTTATTATTCAGGTAAAGTTGAACCATCTGACAAAATTTCAGAATTTTAAAAAATGGTGTTTTCGAGAAAATGGCGCCCAAAAATGGCGATTTTTGAAAATTTTACAATTTCTCGAATTTTTTGCGACAAAACGGTTGACCACAGAAGCGATACAAAATTTTTTTTCGGAAAGCAGGTAACTAGGTCTTACTAACCGTGAAAACAGAATTTTAAAATTCGAACCGGAAGTGCTCGATAAAAATTCGCAAACTTCGACTTTTCAGATAAATTGACGTTCATTTGTTAATTTATGTACAAAAAGATACGCATGCGCAAACCAAACTATAGTAAAATATAGTTTATTTATATCCCTATGTACATACCACAACAAGAATTATAACTCTACCTGTCTTCATAGCCGAATGGTGAGGCTCCGAAATTGATCATTTTCCATGTCTTCTACAATTCATAAATTGTACTCCCCGTCTTTGATGGCCCATTACTTGGCGGGAAAATTTTTTTCGACAAAACAAAAAAATATGGGTCTCTTAAAAACATGTCTAGTTGCTATAAAAAAAGTTTCAACAATATCTGAGATGGTGATGGTACATGCTCTGCCTGAATTGAAATGGAAGGCACCTATATTATGTTGTTATGGAGCAAGAAATCAATAACATTTTGTTTGTTGTGAATAATTTGTGTGTACAGATCAAAAGGATTATTGTCGTTCGTCAGGGTAACACACAAATTATTTTACTGCAGCACGATGTTCATTCTGTAATGATCTGTAACTAGGCAATTAATTCTTGAAAAATAAAAGAAACAAAAATGAATTTGGAGAATTATTTTGACCTTTTTCCTACACATTCAGCTTCTAGCAGAGCTTTCGCCTAAGCCGAAGTAAAAAAAAAAAAAAAAAGAAAAAGAAAAAAAAAAGTGTCAAGGGAAGCTGAGATCTGCGTCAGCAAGCAAGATGTTTCAATCATCTGTTGCTTCGTTCCTGATTCCAGTTGTTGGGAAGACTCGAAAAGTAACTACTTGTTACAGAAAGATAGAGAGTTCTACTCAATGATGAACACTTTTCATACACTTCAGAAGTTTTGGGTATCGATATTAGCTCTTAGGAAACCAATTTCTCTTGTCAGAGCCATTTCTTCTTCTGATCGTCCGAAACTAAAGACGTCACTGGGAATTACTTCATATCTGTACGGCATGATACAATGATTTTTGAACGCCTAAAGCGGACATCATAATATAATAAATATTCGCGATTCTGCCGCGGGAGGATATTTCGTTGAGGAGCCTCTTCGGAATTTGTTGATCATGAAGAGGACGACGAAGTCGACTTAAATAATTTTACAGTATGTTTCCATAAGACAATGAAGATAAAATACAAGATAAGATAAATGTCCAATAATGAAACGCTAGGGCATATTGGACATTGGATCAGTCTTCATTGGGTCATGTTTCCTTGAAATAGACCCTAATTTCAATTAAGGCCAATTTCTTAATTTTATAAGTTGTTGAATCTTCTTCAGGTTCTTTTGCTAATATTTCTGCGCTGAAAAGCAACTGACTGCATTCTTTTCTGTTGAATGTATAAGATTAGGTTACTCGCATATAGAACTAATAAAATATCCAAAATAAATCAATACTACACAAGGGAAACAGAAATAATATTTGTATAGATATACGAGATGTGAGTTGATTTATAGAAAGGAAAAGCAAAATTGGACTGTATTTCTAGATAAGACGCTATTTGTAAGTGGAGCTGTTCTAGATCCTTAGTCCTTAGGCCTACTAACTGGTTAAATGTAAGGACAATTCCTAGTTTGAACCACCCAGTAGAAATAAATAAAAACAAGTTCTCTTCTTTGATTAGTCAACTTAATTTATTGTTAGTAAGCAGTTTCATTTTGATAGAAAATAAAACTTAAACATTGTACAACCAGATTACTAATTAGTTGCCATATCCGTAACAGCTAAACAAAATAATATTTCTATTATTATTTTGATTGGAATTGTTCCACTTTCGTGTTTTGTGTTTCCTCTGCTTACCTAACAACTATGATTTCTTTATGTGGTGAAATCGCTCTCTCGAAAACATTTTCCTTTGATCGTGCCTGATTTTTAAGCGCCGAGTGTGTGGTCGTCGACTTCAGTGGAAGTAAAAGTTAAACACTTGCGCCGCAAGGTGTCACTCTTGCTGGTAGTAATCGTAAATAGTCCGAAGTTACAGTTCCCATTTTATTCTAGTAGAGTTGACATTTGTACATTGTACACTAATTTAATCACAACTCATTCAATAAACTTAGAATTGAAATCTTTGCATTTGTTGAAGGATTTCATTTTTTGTAGAGCAATAATGGCCAAATGACGGCCCACGGATCAGATCCAGACCACAAATTAAAGTAAAAAAATGTATAATTTGTCCATTTCAATTATCGCCCGTAACAGTAAAAATTTTGCTGGTCATCATAATAGGCACGCATTGAAACGACTTTTACCAATGAAAATATTTTCTTTAAATTTTTGGTTACGAAGTTCATTTTGGAAGTTAAGTCCGTTGAAACCAGGTCTATTGTCAGCAAAACGAAAATATCATCGAGTTATTTTCAAATGTTCGCAAATTTAGATCCTAATTAGTCCAAATATACGAAACAACAAGCAGAATACGCAGAATAAAACAAGTAATTAAGAAAAATACATAATTTATGCACATTTATCTTACCATCGCCTTGGAAGTAAAATGGAAAATAGCCTCAAGTGTGAGCCTTAATTTTTTTCTGGTCCATAGTGCATTTTTTAATTAGTCAACATTGTTTTAGAGAATCTTTAGTTACTAAAGCAAGCAACCCAACAACACAATGACTCTTGACAACGCTATACCTTTAGAACAGAGCTGCATACAGGTTAGAGCTCCATAACTTTAGATCTTGTCTCTAACATTATTTAATATATTCACAGCTGTTTGTGAAACTTGTAGTACTAAGAAGGAATTTAAACAATGCGACCAAACTTACAGGATGTGAAAGGTATGGTTTGACGTACGAACCAATATAATTTTGACGCATTGGTACCTTCAGCAGTGCAATCAGTTAGAATTGTTGAGTAATACAGTGAGAGGGTGGTTTATGCAGCACGCAGGTAGTGAAGCTTGGGGACGCGAACAGGAACGTGTAAGGAAGCATCACTACGTTTTGACGAGATCGACAGCTGCAATAAAAACGGGTACATGATAGATCGATGGGTAGTCGGTTTACCTTATCTCGAAATTGTTATGTGCACATATAACCTGGTACGACAGACATATGTGTGTAGGACAAATATATATAAGAGAACAGTACGCAGCAGAGGTCGGATATTGGTCTGCACAATGAATTTGCAAAAGTTTCCGCTCGGACCTTAAATATCTCCCCGATGCTAACAAACGTTCAAAGCACATAGTGCAATCTATGGAAGAAACAGTATATCAGTTTCAACTGTCTAACTGGGTCTGTGTTGGAGACAATCATCTGAATCAGTCGTTGTGTTTGAGATCACCTTCTGCATGGCAATGCTCCTATCCACACGGCTGTTGTTGCAAGAGTGCAGTGTTACATCTAAGCTGTACAGTTACTACTGAATCTCCCTAATTTCACAGGCATTCACTGCAGCCTTGGCAGCAAGAACCGTGTGGGTTGGAGCATTACCATGCAGGATGTAAGTTCAACGCACAGCGACTGACTCGAATGACTGCCTCCAATGAATTGACTCAGCAAGACAGTTGAAACTGATACATTATTTCTTCCATAGATGGCACTAAGTGTCATAAAAGACTCGTCTCCTGCGGCGCTATATTTCAATGTAAGTCCAGATAATTTGGAAATATCATCGTGGATCCATTTAATACTAATATCATTTGAAAGAATTTCCTCATTATGGAAAAATCAGGTCTTGTAATGCATTTCGACGGGTCTTGTAATGCATTTCGACGGGTCTTGTAATCCATTTCTGTTAAAGACAAGACACTGCGGCAGGTATCGACATACACTATACAGGTTGACACGATGGTACACGATGGTCTGCACACCCATAAATCATAGGATTCAAGCATCGGGTTCGTGGCTCGGAGCCTATGTTATTACCTAGACCTGTCTCTCATAACCGTATTACTGCATAAGGAGGTACAACACAAAAAGTGAGTTTTTTCTTCACATTCCTAAAAGAAAGTGTAGGCTTCCAGTCGATGAGGAATCAATACTGAAACCGAAAGTAGCAAATTTATTACATTTTGTTACGTTTTAATATTGTGTTCATTTTCTTGTAGATGTTTGGAAGAAATTATAAGACATCATTGTTTTGGACGCTGAATCCATTTTTTTAAAAAAGTTTCTCATAACTCTTACAAAGTTTTCCACTTAAGGCCTGAACACTCACTGCCATGTATTTTACAGTGTCAGATTGGATAGTGTGCTTGATTAAAAGTACGGTACCGTATTTTCCCTCTTTCTTTCGTAATAGGGAAATGAAAGTATAAATGAAAGTCCCAATGTTTTTGACTTCGTTCCGCTTCAGCCACACGACTGATCTCGTTCAAATTTTCAACGTACCGGTAGATGAGGTTCGGGACTGGAATGGTTTTTATCATTTCACTTTGACGGTGCAATTTAGGGGAGGGGGAGAAGGGTGTATATATATAAAAATTATCGAAAATGGCCGATACTAGTGCCGAATTCATAGTTTCGGGGTCACTCAGATGAACAGTGACAGGAAAGCTTTCGGCCAGTTGGCGCTTGCTTGGCTCTTGGCTTTCTAGCCTTGCACTTGAAACGCATGTTTTCATACAATCTGCCTTTTGTTGTATTTGCAAACGAAGCTTTAGACACTTCGCAGAGCGTCATAGCATCACTGGCCGTTACTTGACCTGTTAAACGCTTGTGTCAAGCTTGAATGGAACACTGAATGCAAGGTTGCCCCCATGTAACTTCTTTACTGGAATCCAGCTTGCGGCATGCGGTTTGCAAGTTGCTTCTACTACTAGGGGTTGTGCATTGAAAGTTTTTTATTTCAACCCAGCGAAGCGAGTAATCAACGCTAGTTCCGGATAAAAGCCCCTGCTGACTTAATGTCGAAAATCACTGACAATCAACAATATTTGACTACCATTACGCCCTCCGATTTATCCCACCGAGGAATTAAGCGTACTTAGAACTTCATTTAATGGCTTACAAAGGAGAATGGACCTTATGCAGAGTCCTTCTGACGCGGTATTAGTGCCATACTAAAGCGTTCGACTAAAATACGTTTCGTGCAGTAGACAGGCCTTTAGTATGATGCTAATCATGCGTCAATACGACTCTGCATACAGCCGAATGTGTTTTCGATACTTCAAACGGAACTAAATTCGCAAAGCATGTTTATTTAAAAGATTTCTAAGGTGGTAAGGTGTTGAACCAATTTCACTGGAATAATTATCAACCAAAATCATGATGATAATAATCGGGGAAAACACGGAAGAAATCGGCCAGAATTTGTAGTAAAAGAAATAATCCCGGAATTTTTCTGTTGAAATACAAAGAAACCTGAGTAAGAATAGCCAGCCACGAGAAACCTCAGAGCAGCAATAACTATTCGTTATTAGCCCTCTGTCGTTCGTTTTATAGTCGAACTGATTCCTTTGCTTACACTTTGATGTCACTAATAAATGGTTGTTTATTCTTTAATTATTTAGTTTTTTTACTTGAAACTTTCACAAACATATGACATATATATATTCCCTAAAAGCCTGTAATGGGTTGAAAGTTGAATGATTGATTTAATGTCATTTCTCTTTGTTATTACTAACAATTCCTGTTATATAAATTTAGAAAAAAATACAGAAAAAAACATTATTTTGTATTGAAATCACACATTTTACTTGGTAACAGTAATGGGGAAACATGCGTGTACAACGCACATCCCACCTGCGAATATTGGGAACGTTGAGTTCAGAGAATCGAGGTGTGGGATCTCTCGATTACTTGCGGTGACAAAGGTTTACCACGAACAATCCGGCGGGAGAACAGCAAGTGTATCTCCATTAATTACTTCCCCCTCCATTTGTGTCTCTGCTGCAATACCCGAGCAGCAATCGCTTAAATAGGTAATGGATGACGCTATTGGATTAACTACTTCCAACTTTTTTTTTGTTACTCCTCTTGATTTTATTCGTTTTGATTTTGTAGCGAAGAGATTCGATTTAACATAGTTCCGGGACAACGTAGTTACCATTCCACCCAAACTCAATTCACGAATGAGGTTGATCATTAAGCAGAATCTAATGTTCTTTTGTAAATGATGATTTACTTACTTCATATATATATATATATATATATATATATATATATATATATATATATATATATATATATATATATATATATATATATATATATATATAATAAAGTTGCGCTGTATTCTTAACATGTATTAAATTAAATTAAATCTTTGAGTTTTACGTCCCACTGTTGTGCCGGTTAGGCTAAAGGAGACGGTAATGATGAGTGATGAATGAAATGGTGGATGAAGAAAGTGGGAGAACCCCGAGAAAACCCACGAGCACTGTGATTGTCCACCACAAGGTTCACTTGGCGGGGGCTGGGATCGAACCCGTTACCCCAAGCACCAGAGGTGAACGCTCTACCACTGAGCCATCGCGGTCCCCTCTCTTAACATGTATGTCAGTCTATACGTGTGATTACTAGAAGACTCAGAAGGTTTCGTTTGGAGGAGGCCTGCTGGATGATTAATATGGGTTTGAAATACACAGTTTGACATCAAATAAGAATAAAATCAGTGGCAGACCTAGAAGGTAAGGGGGGAGGGGACAGCCAGAACCCAGCCTATGATAGGTACATCATGAGTTTACGCAAATTGTTTTAAGGTGGATCACCACCCGGAAGTCAGTACGTATTTTAGCTCACTGCCTTAACTTCTGCGCAATGAAGCATTATATACTATAAATATTGTGCTATAAATATTGTGCAATTTTTTTTGTTTTTTATATATATATATATAGAAGGTAGAGTTATGTTTCAGCTACAGCACAAGACACTGATTCATTTAGTTCTATCTCCTGATATAGAAAAATGTAACGAATAAAATAAAATATTTGATTCGTTTTACAATGAGCACACAAGATGGCACTTGCTGTTAGATCTTACTAGAAGTGCTCCGTTTTATGAAATGTTTATTTCTATGTGTAAAGTATTTTAAAGTAACGATCTTATTACGAAATAGATATATTGTTCGACCGTTTTTCGTGTTATGTTTCATATTTAATTTAAATATTAATTTACATTTAAGGAAATAGATTTTGAGATGAAACTTGCGCAGAACGCCATATTGCATTGTTGCCAAATTTGTACGTTTACTGTAGTAGTCACAATAAGAAAATTTCTGCATTCTAACATTGTGGTTCGAGAAGTAGAATTGCGGAATGGGTCGAAAACTAATTTCTCTAGTAAGTATCTAAGCAGAATTCGATTATTACTCCCTTTATTATCTGGAATCAGTAAACACTCGACACTATCTGGCAATGCCACACTATTCAAGCAGCGTTTAGCATAGCATTGGGAACACCTAGTGATCCACCTTAATTTGAAATCATTTACGCACTTTAGAAACAGGGACTAGGAATTAAAAATGAATCATCCATTTCACCAGTTACTGTTGGACACGAAGTACGAATTAGCAATTAATAAGTTATAGGCATTTACAGGTACAGTAGCTAAATCGGATTGGTCACAAGACGCTGTGCTTTACATGACAAAAAGATGTACTTAACATTCAAGTTGGAAATTGTCGGAAAGAATAAACTTTGAATACAAATATAAAACTCACAACTATTAATGTTATTCTAGAAGTGTCCAGTAAAGAATGAAAGACTTACTACAAACTTTCAAAAATATATAAATAATAGCTTAAATTATTTTTGACACTGAAACGAAGTCGGGGCCTGGGCCCCGGAACCTCCAGTTAAATACGCCACTGAGAAAAAGTAGTGCAATAGTTTATATATAGATCTACAGAATAAAAATGTAAACTTTCAACATTCACTTACAGTTTATGGTGAAATACTCAAATCGCAATGTGTTCAATACTCTCCCGTGAACCACGTGTAATAAAATCTCATGTATTAGCTACTAGAGCAACGTCGAAAACATCGAGGCTGTATGAGACAGAACCTTATGTTTAAAACAGGATCCACAGTACTGCTGAGGGTTGTAACCAGAGTAACTACCTTTGATGCAGCATACCCGGGAACAATTTCCAGCGGGAGATCATGCAATTTGAATCCTACGTAAAGCTGTTGTAATTTGGATCTCACGTTAAGCTGTAAGTCCATGTCTCGTATAGCCTCATTGCTGAAAGGGACGCTAAACTCTAATTAAACAAAAAAGAAAGCCGAGGGATCTGTCCTCATTGCGAATCGAATCCTGGACCACGTTCATGGAAGGAAATACTTTCTTTAATCACAATATTAAAAACTGTCACCCCAACCGGAACACTTTATAGTTAATTGTGTTTTTATAATTAGTGTTGCAGACGAAACGAGACAATAAATAACATTTTCTCGTTTCATCTCATAAGTTGTGTAAAAGTTTAGTTAGACTCGTTTTGTACTGTCAGAGACAACAGTTTTTCTCTTAGAGCTCCTCCGTGGCTAAGCGGTTAGCGTCCGCGCCTTCGGCGTGGGAGATCCGGGTCCAATTCCCGGCGGGAGCTCATGTGGTTCGGATTCCACGTTAATCAGTAGGTCCACGTCTCATATAGCCTCGCTGCTGAACGGGACGTTAAACTCAACTCAACAGTTTTTCTCCCATTTGTTAAAATTTATTTTGGAAATAACGGTAGTAGGGCTGGAACGTGCAACGTTAGTATAGCTGAAATGTACAGAAAATGTCATTGTTTTCAATTTATTGAAAACTGTATTCAAATTGTCGTTTCATTCTGAAGTTATTTACGAAACTTATTTAATTAAACTCAAAGCACTTTTTTCGTTGACTGAACATAGATGTACAAACGTATAACCTGATATATATATATATATATATATATATATATATATATATATATATATATATATATATATATATATATGTAGGTTCAGCTAGAATTTATCAGAATTCTTCCGCGTCACAAGAGGTTTACAAAGGGTAAGACAGAAGAAAATATAAACCATATTTACTATTGGAGTTTATTGTGTAAAGACTTGTATATCATTAAACATTAGAAAAGTACAATTCATTGTGTTCTTCCAAGTACTTCATCCATTTTTACACTTTTATACTCCACATTGTGTAATAATAAAACAGTGTTTGAGTTCCAGAGTTGTAATTAATCTGTTAAAACGTTAACAACTTAATTAACCTGTAAAATACTATGTCCTATAGTCATCCAAGGTGTAGATGGTCGTTAAGTCACCTCTTACCATTGAAAATAGACCTCCTCTCACCATCTGAAACATGTTCTCTTCACACATTTTGGTTTACTTCGAATCTAACACATTTTTTTTAACACTGAGATAATATGAGACATGACCCTATAGTTTAACGTTTAAAGTTGATCACAAGACAACACTTCTATGACGAGACAGTGTTCTTCCAATAAAAACTAATATACTTTTCGAGACAAATCATGACTTCCACGACTGTTCCGAGCAGTGGCGAAGCGTAATTCCACAAGTAGGATAGGCCCGATAAACTAGTCTAATAATACAAATAACATTTAACGTAATATAAAATGTTTAAAATTACAATCTGAATTCTATTTTCCTTATTGAGTTAAATAAAAGACGAAATCTATTTATTTTAGAGAACTTTCTTAGCTAAGTTAAATTTATATGCATGTATACATAGTAGTTTCTTTTTATGTTGTTTAATTTAACAAGAAAGAAAAGAATTAATATTTATATAAGCAAAAGTGCACTGAAGAAAAATGATGGAAAGCAGTGTATTATTATTATTATTATTATTATTATTATTATTATTATTATTATTATTATTATTATTATTATTATTATTAAACAAATATTTACTTCGAGAAAAACACGCAATGTGTATTAATGTAATATTCCCATTCAGTTCTACTACAAATATTTTGAATCGCAGTTCATATTTTCTTCTGTCTGAGATTTGCAGGGGGTTGAGGGGGAATTTCATCCTCACTTGCTGTTTTCATTTCCTGCATATTTGAAATTGGGGAGGGAGAAAAAGTAAGTGCATTGTTACATTTCTGGATAAGCGTTTGTTACTTGCATCTCCCACTTTAAATTAAGTACAATATTACATTTAATTAATTCATTACCTGATAATGACTTCACTAGAAATGTTAATGATCAGAAGGAACTTCATTTGAATCAACGCAAGATATTTAAATATTGTATTCTATGCAGTAACATATTTATACGCATACAGTAACACTTTATAACAGTAACAGTAGTATACTTAAGGGGGTGATTTCGAGCTTAAGCACTCACCAAAATTTTATTGCAAATTTTTATTGTTTTATATATATTGCAAAAATTTCATATTTCCAGAAATAAAATTAGCAAAGCCTCTTCCAAAACAAGGAAAGTCCCACTAAACAAGATTGTAAATATCCCACTGATTCTATGAAAGGGAAAACTCAAATAAAATTACACAGAAATATTATTATTTTATCCTGTACTGTGGCGTTTGGTAAATCTATATATATGTTTAATGTATCAGACACATTCTACAAGCTATTATGGTCCAGGCTCCATGTAGGAGGAAAAAAAAAAACAGCTACTCTGAATAACTCCTGAATTAAACCAATTATCATTAATAGAAACATATAGTTGTGCACAGAAACTTCTTACTCTGTGTTAAGGAAATAATTTTGTAACATTTTAGCATTGAAATATGACTTCAACGCTGAAAATAAACTCCCAGAGGCGAGCCTTCGCAACTTCTCAACGATGCGTGCAATCCCCAGCGATAAAGCTTCTCTTCCTGAGTAGCATAGCCCATAGGCCTGTCTAGCAGGCTGCTAAGGCTCAGACGGAAGAACCTCCAAGTGTTTCCAACCTACTATTTTGTTACCGAAAAACCCGAAATGTTGAAGTATTGACTTTATCTTATAAGAAACCAAAGATAAAGAAAATATACGCTAGAAAACAGGGTAGGCCCGGCCTCAGAGCCTCATAGAACTCTTTGCCACTGTTGTCGAGACGAGACAACACCAACACTTATTTCGTAGGCAAGGATGTTAACGTAGGATCCTCAATTAGTAGTTGCATGAGTTTTATCAATGAATCGATCCTCAGCCTGCTATGCCCAAGACGCAAACACTAACAATGTAGCTATAAAGAAACTTTTCTTAAAGCTTGTGTATATAAGCAAAGCCATTCACAAAAAGAAATGAGAACGGAACCTCTATCCCCTTTTGAAATTAATAGGAGTTTCAGAAGTAACGTTAGAAGTAGCACACATATCAGGAGTTTGTCTTGCTAAGCTTTCATGTAAAGCGATGTAAATTTAACCAATTAATGGTGCTGTTATGCACTGAAGGACTGTAATGAGGAACGAAAAATAATATTGAGTTGAAACCAATATGACAATTATTCGGACACAGAAAGCGAGGAACCAAGTGACAGTCAGTGTCTGTGAAAGCGACAAAACGCCTCAGCGGAAAATTCGATCTCATTATTCGGCCAATCCTTCAAGATGAAAGTGTCAAGAAAAATATTGCTGTTCTTCCTTTTCCTTTTCTATTCCCTTCTCTCTTTCTCTCTAATCCTTCACTTTTTTTTTTTTTGAAAATGAAGACTGAAACTGTTTTTCTAAGAGCAAACAGATAAAACCTTTCTCGTTTGTTTCTCTCTCTCTCTCTCTCTTCCTGTCAGGCAGAAGGAAGTAAAGATAGGATACAAATTCTAATTTGTTTGAGTGTTTTCTGGAAATAAGATGTTTTATACGCAAATTTCACTTTTATTTCATTTACTTTCAATGTTTCGTTTTATAATATATATATATACCACTTTCACTTCTCTTGATGTTTTCGTTAACTGTCTCTGTCAGCTGTGATACGTAGCTGACATTGTAGGAACAGTGATGCCAGTTCATTTAGGCAAAATCTTCGTTATAAGTGGGTAAACATTTTTAGTTAATTTTATATAAGAACTATTTTTTGTTTCAAACTCCGCTGTGCCACCAGAGCACAACCATGTGCAATGACGAAACGGGACAATAGAAAATTGCTCATCTCTCATATTGATAAAGAGACTGTCTTTCAATTAATGTGGATTAGAAACGAGCTTCAGAACATGTCGAATGTAATCCAAGCGCATACCAAATATAATTCGATTTCGACAGGTGCTGATCTTCAAATTTCAGGGAACTCAGCAGACAGTTCAGAAATCGTACCCTACGCCTTTCACAAACCCACACCATTCATGCATTCACAAGGTCACCATAGTTTTCTGCCCTTTACCACCCTCGTCGTGTACATCGGTAAGACATTCTTTCAACTCTCTGCATCAATCGTGCAGACAGTCATCACGTATAAAGTTCCTTCGTTTAAACTCTCTGCAGAAATCGTGCACTCAGCGATCACTTGTAAAATTCCCTTCTTTAAACTCTCTGCAGCAGTCGTGTATACTAGGGGGGTTCGAAAAAATCATTTTTCTATTTCCGGAACGCTAGAGTGCGCAAAAGTTGCCATTTGTATAGACAAGAAAAAAAAATATTTATATATTTTCCGGTCCCGCATCGCCGTTGAAATTTACAAAATACGGTAACAACAATAAATTTTCAATATTTTTTAAACAACTAAAGAATATAGGATGAGGACCCTATATGGCCTAAATGTCCCTTCAAGTATGTAAAAACAATGTTAAGATAAATAAACTATGTTTCTATTATATCTTTTGGTTGCGCATCGCTCCCAAAAATTTGCAAAAGTTGCAAATTTAGGAAAATTTGAGAGTTTAACATTTTTTTCTTAAAACAAGTAAGATAAAGACGCTACTCATTAACAGGGGATGGCTGCACTTGGCGTTTCACTACCCAACCAACCCATCCAATGATTAGGTGTATTATTTACTACTGTATTAATAAGTTTATAATTTTACATAGTTAGTCCCCTACACATTTCCATTTTCCTTTTTATTTTTGTCCATTACTAATGACTTTAGACTCTGATTTCTGCGGAGGCCCAGGAATAAAGTGTTCATTTCTGGTGCATGGGGTTCTTGGTTCGATCGCAGTTCGTGCCAAGTGAGCTTTGTGGTGGACAAACACACCGTGTGTGGGGTTTTCCTTGAGATTCCCCCATTTACTCAAACTTTCATCATTCCACCATTTCACTCTTTTTTCATCATCACCATCTTCTTTAGCCTAGCCGGAATAACTGTGGGACGTAAAACTTAGATTCATTTTTCATTTTTTTCTGATTTACGCAAAAATGTAGGTATGGATGATCTTGACAATAGTGTAGCTCTGAGGAAGCCGTTTCTAGGACTGTGTCCACACACTCTGACAGTTATTGGATTTGAACCTATCAATTGTGTGATTCTTGAAGTAGACAGGCAGATACTCAGCAAAAACCAATTGTATTTACTGGACATATCAAAAGTCATTCAGTTAGGGCATTGCTCTGAAGACATTTCAGTTCGTGACTCTGGCCCTTTGTCACATTGAAGATGGCTCATTACAGCCAATAGATTTCTGCGGCTATACATTAGTGTGGAAAGTCCTTCAGATGATGAGGAAAATTGTTACCTTTATCTTAAAGTTATACTGTATATGCCTATGTGGTTTATCATTAAGTTGAGCAGCAATTTGACCGAAAGTACACAACATGTTTACAAGAACATTCAGAAAACGCGATATTTTGCCAGAAGAGGTGAAATCAGTTGTAGACCCTGTTATAGAACGGAATGATTACTATCCAAGAACCTCATGCACAGGAGTTTAACGCTCTATCACTGTGCCACCGCTGCCTCGCATAAGGGGAAAATGGAAATTTGTAGGGGACGAATTATGTAAAATTATAAACTTGTTAATACAATAGTAAATAATACATCCTAATAATTGAATGGATGGTTGGGTAATGGAACGCCAAGTGCAGCCACCCCCTCGTGGTGAGTAGAATAAAAAAGCGCGTTAAACTCTCAAATTTTGCTAAATTCCCAAGTTTTGCAAATTTTTTACAGCGACGTGCGACCAAAGGGTACTACATAAATATAGTTTATTTATTTTAAAGTTGTTTTTACATACTTGAAGAAACCTTTATTCCATATAGGATCATTATTCTACATTATTCAGTCCTTTTAGAAAAATATTGAAAATTGGTTGTTTTTACCGGATTTTTCAAATTTCTACTGCGATGCGGGACCGGAAGATAGTTTCTCTTTTTGTTTATTTCTTGTTTATACTAACGGCAACTTTTGCGCACTATAGCGTTCCGGAAATACAAAAATGATTTTTTTTCGAACCACCCTAGTGTACACAGCCGTCACTTCTAACGTTCTGTTCTTTAAACTCTCTGCAGCAGTCGTACACAGCTATCACTTATAAAATTCCTTTTTTAAAACTCTATGCAGCAGTCATGCACACAACCATCACTTTTAAAGTTCCCTTATTTAAATTCTCTGCAGCAATTGTGCACTCAGCGATCACTTAATAAAGATTCTTTCTTTAAACTCTCTGCAGCAATAGTGCACCCAGCCAGTACGTACAAAGTTCCCTTCTTTAAACTGTCTGCAATGGTCGTGCACACAGATGCCTCTTATAAGATTCTCGTGGTAAACCTTACTCATTCGACTATGAATTGTGTCTGTATTATGCCCTTCTGTCCGGAATAATCGAATAACGTGATGTACTTTATTATTAGTAGACGCTTTGATTGCACTTGACATGTTTTCAAACTTAACATTCTACAATGATTACACGGAAAAGTGTCTTTATCGGGTGGACACGACAAAATATGATAAAAAGTTGCACTCACATGGTTAAACAATCTCAGGTTAGGTGAGACACATACGAAAATCTCGGGATAACTGATACCGTAGGAACCATTTGAGGTATTAATACCAATCAAACAAAAATTAGATAAAATCATAACCATATAATCTATTAGTGTTAAAAATGTTGACAAATGGACATTGCCTAAGAATTCTCCAAAGAACTTAAAGGACTACCCAATATCCTCGAACGAAAGATCAGTCGAAATGAAGCTAAATATTATGACAACATCGCAGGAACAATGAAATCAACAGAAGGTCGATATCTCCAGCAAATGCCACCTGGTGTCAAGTAATAAAAGCAGAATATGCTGATGTCAGAAACAGAAGCTACTGCAAACTAGTAGAAGCAGAATATACTGATGTCAAAACAGAAACTAGGGTGAACTAATAAAAGACAGTGATTGTGAATTACATGTCCTGCAAGGAGATTTTTAAACATACAACTAGGGATTTTTAAAAACTAGGGAGTCAAAGTTTTCAGTAAAATACTGCTAAAAGGTAACAAATATTCATCTAATATACTTGGTTGTTTGAATATTTATGTAAACAGTATATATATATATATATATATATATATATATATATATATATATATATATATATATATATATATATATATATATATATATATATATATATATATATGTGTGTGTGTGTGTGTGTGTGTGTGTGTGTGTTATATATAAGTTCTGAGTGTCACATGTCTTCCTTTTATTCTACGTCCAAATATTTCATGGCACTTTATGTGTCAACCAGAAGAAAGAGACTGCCGCCGCTCCTGCTTTCAATAGGTACGAAGTACTACAAAAATTTCCGAGAATTACATCTTAAAAATCAGAAAGCTTAATTTAAATTTCCAATGTCACTTGATTTTGCCTGTAGTGATTTCACTGATTTGCTAATTATTTGAAGCACCCAAATTTACTTTCTATATAAGCTGAACAAGCTATAGTTTAGGGTCTTTCTCCCTTTCAGGTACCCCCAAAAATACTTAGAGGAAAGAAAACTGGATATGCATTTCGAAAATATAAAAGGAAAACAATTAAAATAAAACCTACCTAGACTTACAGCAACAGTGTTTTGTGTTCTGTAAGCTCCTATGATGTAAGTAATTGGGCCCCTCATGATATCCTTCTAAAAATTCACTAGTTTGCTCATTTATGGATATACGGTACCTACGTTGTGCAAGAATTCGTTACACATGGCAGCATGTAGTATATAACTGAAGATTGCAGTGCAGACAATTTGTCATAGAGAAGATCACCTGGACATAATAAAGGACCCCCATTAACTTTCAATAGTTTAGGGCCACACCAAATCTGGCTCTGCTTCTGACAGTTCACTGGCTATTGAGTGTTTAAAAACTGTTGCGATTCCGTTTAGATTTATTTAATGAAGCTATGACAATGAACTATCATTTCTTGGAAGTTCACTGGCTGTAGCGTACTCATGAATTGTTGTGATTCTTCTTTTCTTTGATGGAGTTAAAGTGCCACCATTTTAACTGGAATTTTATTTTTTGGAGAAATAAATAGAAACCGCAAGGGCAAGGGCTTGGGGTGATTTTTTTTTTTTTTTTTTTTTTTTTTACCAGAACCCGATGGCCCCATAGATCATGGTTCAAAACATGAGGTGCAAATTTCGCTGCAATTGAATTCAAATTCGTTTCAGATGGCAGTTCAACTCTATTACAAACATAATAAATTGTTCGTCTTTTATTCTTAAAGGTAACTACACTCACTTTCACGATCATTTCTATAGTTGTGCTATAAAGCAGCCATCTAAAGAAGATCTCTGACAGCTCGCAGCGCCGTTGCTACTACTCACCTGTCAAGGCTTTTTTTGATGTATCCATAATCACAATTTAATTAATGGTATAAGACAGAGTGCCTGTGGTTAGCAATACTAGCATGAAAGTAGAGGCTGCATTTTCCCACCATATGTGGTAAGAAACTTCAAGGACCATCTCCTGTTGGCCCTGCTATAGGGGAAAAGGGGGTAATGAAACGCGTGTTTTTTTAATTGTTCAGAACAGCAATGAGAGAGCACCATGGAATCTAATGAATAGTGCTGTACATTCATACGCATGTTTACTATGAAATATTTGTAAACGAGCAAGTTGACATTGACAAGGTAATGGAACTGAATCTTGCTGACGCCACTGGAATGCGCTTACATTTAAACAATGCAGAAAGTTGTAACATAATAGCTATATATCGCACTCCAAGTGGTGATGAGAAAGCATTTCTACAATCACTAAATGATGAGCTTAAAAATTCATCAACTTGCTCTTTGCTTTTAGGTGATGTCAATCTAGATATATTAAGTGACAAATACTGTGAAAATACAGACACGTATTTAAACTTACTATATAGTCATGGTTATGTTTCATGCATAAACAAACACACTAGAGTTACAGAATATAGTGAGACTTGTATAGATCATATATTTTTAAAGTACCAAAGTCCACTGAATATCACATCAGCTGTGTTGCAAACAAGTATAACTGACCACTTTCTCACTAGTATAAATGTTCCCATTACAATGCAAAAGAGGGAAAGAATATCATATGAAACAACAATTATAGATTATACTTTATTAAATGAAGAATTGAAAAAATGTAACTGGAATCTGGTAATACACAGTAATTGTGTTAATACTGCAACTTCGAATCTCATCCAAATAATGAAAAATTGTATAAGTAATTCACTTATTAACAATAAAAATAAAAAAGTAAGTAGTAAATATCGCAAAATAAAACCATAGATAACAAAAGGATTAGTCAACTCTATAAGAGAAAGAGATAGATTAAGTCGTTTAGTAATAAAAAACCAAAACGATTTAGAATTTAAGGAATATTACAGAAGGTATAGAAATAAACTTACACAATTATTAAAAGAAGTTAAAAATGACTACTATAGAAAACAAAGTACATTATGTAATAACAAGTTAGTAAATTATGGATGGTAATAACAGATATTAGAGATAAAAATGACAAAAAGTATGTAGAAATAAATGAACTAAACACTAAAAATGGTCTAGTAACGTTTGAACGTGATCCAATGTTAATAGTTGAAAGTTTTAATGAGCATTTTTCCAGTGTTGGCAAAAAAAAAAAAAAAAAAGTTAACAAAGAGATTGATGATAAAATAAATTTGAATTTGAATTCCCAAACTAAAGTAGTAAACTCTATATTCTTCACTCGAATCACTGAACAGGAAATTGAACGCTTCATAAATGAATTATCACCAAAAACAACATCTGGTATGGACGGATTATCAGCAAGTGTATTGAAACATACGAAATCAAATATATTAAAACCTTTGCAGTATATCTTTAACCTAAGCTTAGAAACAGGTGTATTTCCTGATGATTTCAAGATTGCTGTAATAAAACCTATATATATAAAAAACTCAAAGGCTGATCCTAATAACTATAGACCTATATCAATCCTCTGTAACTGTGCTAAACTGTTAGAAAATGTATGAAGAAAAGATTAGTTAATTTTCTTGAACAAAATAATTTTTTTCCTCAAATCAATATGGATTTCAAAAAGGTAAAAGTACATCAGATGCGGTATACAATTTAACAGAGATTGTTTGTAAAAATGTTGATAAAGCTGAAAAAGTAATTGCAGTTTTCCTAGACCTTGCTAAAGCATTCGACACAAAATCACACAAAATTCTCTTAAACAAACTAGAAAGAAGTGGAATAAGGGGTATATCGCTATCTTGGTTTAACAGTTATTTGAAAGACAGAAAACAGGCCGTCCAAATAGGTAATTTTCAAAGCAATTATTAATATGTTAAACAAGGAGTCCCTCATGCAACTGTATTAGTCCCAATATTATTTTTAATTTATATAAATGATTTGTGTAATTTAACAATGGACGGGCATATACAATCATTTGCTGAAGACACCTCACCTATATTTACTGGTAAAACGTGGACAGATGTATTAAAAAAACTGAAGCAGAAATGAAGAAAGTAAAACAATGGCTGGATAATCATCAGTTAGTATTAAATACTAAAAGAAAAACAGGTATATAACGTTTTAACCAACTTCAACAGGACAGCCAGAAAACATGTCACTAAAATTGCATTATTGTCAAAATACTGAAAAATGTAACTGTAGTCCTCTTATAAGTGAAAATAAAGTAAAATACTTAAGTAGTGTATTTATTGATAAGCATCTAAAATGGTCTTCTCACATTACACATATCGCCACAATACTAAGAAAATTATTATATAAATTTGTTCAATTACGAAACATTGTAAGCATAAAAATATTACGAACTGTATATTATGCTCTTGTAAATAGTATACTTACATATGGTATATTAATTTGGGGTGCTGCTTACCCTACTCATTCAAAACCTCTGATTGTTCAGCAAAATAATATTGTAAGAATATGTTTTAAAAAAAAGGGACTTGAAAGTAGACTAGACAGACTCTATGACCAATTCTCAGTATTACCACTTTCTAAATTATATTTGCAGAAGGTATTAATATATGTTAAAAAGAACAGAAACAAATGGGAAGAAATAAACATATGTATATAACCAGAAATGTAACAAACAAAAATTTAGAAATTAGAGCAACGAGTAAATCTATAACTCAATACCAAACATATTACAGAGCTCCGAAGATCTATAATGAACTCCCACTCCGAATCAAAGATGAAAGTAATTTCAAAACATATAAAAGGTTTAATGGTTAAAAGAATTAAAAAGTGTTTAAAAAAACTACTTTTAGCTAAAAGTAAGAATAAACCTCATATGTTACGATAAGAAAATAAATAAAACACGAGAATCAGGCTCACACACAAGCATTTGCTTATGTGAGCCATTTTCTATCTTTTTTATTCTTTGCATAAAAAATACAAAAAATTCGCAATATAGAAATAAGTGCATTGAATTAAGTTACCCGACACTGGGAGATAGACATGAGTTCTGGAAGTCCGAAGTCCTGTCATCTCTGAATACCAGGTACGTTAAACTCTACTAATAAAGGTAATCTAGGAAGTCCGATTTCCTTTAGAGAAGTAATAGCACTTATAAGTAGAAAATTTACTTGTTAATTTCTGTAGCAGTTATTTCTCTCATTCGTTTATTTTATTTTCATTAATATTTTGTATGTTGTTATTTTATAATTTAATATGTTTATGTATTTTCATGCATATTATTTAATATATTGGATACATCCAATATATTAATTTTCTTCTTTAATAAATAAATAAAACAACAAATAACTCGAAACTATTGCGTAATTACTTTCCGTTATAAGATAGCAGACGGAAATTTAAAACCTTACACTGCGTGCAGTTACCCTGCAGTCATTACCGCCCAGTAGGGGGGCAAGGTGGGGCGCTTGCCCCCCCCCCTAGAGAAGATTGTACTTCAGAATATCGAAAACCCAATAGAATTTTTACATTAGTTACAGCAAAATTTGAAACTATGTTTAAAACGTCGCTTATACTTGCCCCCCCCCCTCCCTGGAAACCACAACAAGGGTACCCTTGCCTGCAGTTGAGGGTAATAGCACGCAACAGTTGAGCTGCTAGTTAAATTCTTTTCTAAACTTTCATATGATGATATTCTATAAACTTATTTACTTTCTTCGCTCTTTTTATTGCAGAAGAACCTTACGATTCATTGCTGTTAGAATTTCTGAGCTTTGGTGCTTTCCCTCCTGCTTCACTGACGATGGTTTTTGCCTAGGAATTGGAGAAATTGCTGTTAACTGGACTATTGCGGAGAATTTTTCGGAATTGGTGACTTCCCTTGATGGTCCAGCAACTGACAGTTCAGAAACGTCAGTAAATTTTTGTTTCGTCGAGTCCATTGCATCATGAGAAAGGTCTGCTTCCATATTCTCCTCAGTCTGACTACAGCACTGATCACTTGCAGCAAAATCAGCATCTATAAAAACTTCTGGATTCATGAACGTACCACACTTTTCAAAGCCTGATGAGGCATTTTTAATCACACGCACTCTTGTGTTCACGCCCCATGAGGCCATCTTGAAATTTTTGTTCTTGACTGGCATGCGTAAATATTATAACAAAAATACTAACCCTGTATTTATTCTAAATTGACTATTCATACATATTGACTACAAGAATACCGTACCCCAGAAGTAAGTTTGAACTTAAACACTAAAGAATACTGGAGAATTTTTTGAAGAAAAATAAAGATTTTCAATATACGGTCATACTCCGCAATACATTCTCTGGGCGCTCTCTCACTCAAGTGAGGTTCGTTGGACACGTTGTTGGTGGGGTCGAACACCATGCAGGCCTTCTACGTCTTCTGCTTCTTTGTAAACAGGGATGGTTGCAATTATACACAACGTGCCATTACCCCGTTTTCTTCTAATAAAAGTCATCCCAAACATTAGTCGTCCTCCACAGATTTACATGAGATTTACATTCTCCACAGATGTTAAAATTTATATGAATGTTAGTGAATTACAACAAGTAAAACGAGTAAGTCTCAAAAGTAAGAAAAATGTTCTCAAGAGAGAAACTAAAGTCAATTAAGTGAGAAATAAAAATAAATCTAGAGAGAAAAAAGGAATGAAATCTTTAGTTTTACGTCCCACGGTTATGCCAGTTAAGCTAAAAGAGATGGTGATGATGAATAATGAATATAATGGTGGAATGAAGAAAGTGAGAGGAAACGGGAGAACCCGAGAAAACCGATCCCACACGTTGTTTGTCCAACACAAAGTTCACTTGGCGCGAGCTGGGCATCGAACCAGGGACCCAAAGAAACCAAAATTAATCAAGGGGTAAAGGAAACAAATCAAAAGATACAGTAATCAAAATTATTTCAAAAAATAACCACAACTTAAAATAACTACTAATCAATAATTTTAAAAAGGTAAATATAAATTATTTAGATAAAAATAAATTACATTTTCAAAGCCTGTTTTGAATTGTAAGACGCATGATTATAATAAAAGATTAGTATTAATATATATTTTTTTTTTAAATAATAACTTTTGTACAGATTACCAGCTACTTTTGAAACGTTTTAAACTATTAAAATGTTCTTGGTTGCTTTAAAGCTTATTGAGCTAAAGTCTTCAATATACCACTTTGAATACTTGTACACTAACATATAAATCTCCTATAATGCTTTCCTTTAATAAAGAATAAATAGGTTCTTTGTACTTTTACCAAATTGTTTCCCCAAAAATTTTCTCGTTGAGCTGTTACGAATTTTTCCCACTCTGTGTGGGGTTTCCCTGACTCTAGCAACACTGCAGTGAAAACATATTAGTTGCCTCTATTTTCTTCCAGTTTAGTTGGAAGCTTGGTGAATTGGAAACCGTAGTCTTATGCAAGGAAGTCTGGGATATTATGGGAGGGTCGCGAATGACTGCAAGAGAGACAGAATAATAAGGAGAAGCGGAAGGAGGGATAGAATTATGCTTAGAGGATGGAGGTCGGTGGCAGCAAAGTTTTATTAAATTCTGTCCTTGGTGACAGCTGTCAAATTATGACGCTCGTCCTACGACGGCTGCAGACTCTAGTGGCTACACTGCGCGACATTTCCTAGTTCCGTTCCTTCTCTTCTGGAACGCTTGAAGAGGGAGGGGGGGAGATTTAGGCTGTTTCCTCATTCCCCCAACCCTTGCTTCTGTCAGTCGTCGTGAGAATTAACTCCCGACTGTAGAAAACCTAACATAACAGCAAACCAATTCCGCGACGTATAGCACAACGGAAATGACGTGTCTTTGGGTACATGAGACAAACCCCCGTCATCTTTACGACAAAACTACCTTTTGGAAAACGGTGGAAAATTGCTCCAAGTTTTTTCTTCTCGTTATTCCACTTTTATTTTCTCATCTCTTGTTCTGTTTCCTATCCCCCCCCCTCCCAGCATCGTACACTTTTATAAGTTAGCGTGTTGTTCGTAAGTACTTTTCCACCACTACCAACCCGCTGTGCCAACGAGAAAGCATCAGTGCGGCAAATAAAATGTCATGTATGACACGATCTATTGCAAGATTAAAAGGAAGCAAAAGAGGGAGGGAAATTGTATATATATGATGTCATACTTGACATAGACGAATTACTAGACTCATCTTACATCCCCTTCTAATTGAGTTGTAGTTTCAAACCTTCTCTCTTGGAGAAACGTATATGTATGCCGCTACTAATCTGCCGCATAAGAAATTGAAATAATAGCTCGCTCTTTTTTGCCTAATTCATTCAATAGCTGACAGCAGTCAACGTCGTGTTGCAAGTGGCTTTATGTTCGACTAATTAATAGTGGAATCAAGTTGGAAAATAACATTGGTTTAGTATTATTTAATGGAATTTTAAGGGTATCAATATAACAAATCATATTATGTAAACACAAAACTTACCAAGTTTCAAGAAGTACCCCATAGTAAAAATTAAAAAAAAAAAAACTAATAAATTTATTAATAATTAGACGAATATTCGAACGCGAATGGAATGAAAATGATGAATGACGGAAACTTCTACTATGGTCTACTTAATTTATATCGTTTACCAAATGATATTAGGGATATCCAATCTAGGAGGCTGTTCTGTTAGTTTATGGGATCAGCTTTCTTGTAGCCTAAGTGGCAGAACACATGTCACACACAAAGAAATCTCCATCTTCATCAACACCAGCACACTGATCGTGGGCCCATTCTTGGAACTGCTAACACAATATCACACACTCATATCCAGCAGACTTTGAATAGAAGTCATGACAATAGATACACTCGGTATCTGTCATGTATTTGTCGTCAAAAGCAGATGATACTTGATATTTCTTTTCTACTCCTTGCAACTTCTTCGTTTTAAAAATCATTGCATTATTATTTTTTTTGTATTTCTTTAATTTTTGGAACAGTAGCTTCGCGAACAGCAGGTCTAGAATAGATCGATTGGTTTTGTTGGACATCACTGAAAGTAGGCCTATCTCCAAGAATTTCATAATCATGCTAATTTGGATTACCTTGAGTCAAATAAACATAAACGGCAAAATGATCCCTAAGGAAATGGAATAATAATAAGGTAAAACGATCCCGGGATCGTTTAACCTTTCCATATGACTTCCATAAAATACATACTTGTGTGACAAAACATGGAGAAGAATTCCACCTGTATTGCTAAATCTATAGAATTGAGCACTGACTTTTCAACAAATAGTATCTCATTCATATTAGCGTTAGTACAAATGTAGCAAAACTAGCACTTGCCTTATAAACAATGTTATGAAAATGCTATTTTTTCGTCTGGAAGACTAACAAATTGTTTCTGATCCGAAGGGAACTGATGAAAAAGGACAGCTTATTTTGTGTGACGTAGCAGCGCACTAGTTTCCGCTTTAGGAGTAGGGGATCATTTTACCCACCTGTTCCCTATATATATATATATATATATATATATATATATATATATATATATATATATATATATATATATATAGGGCGTTTCAAAACAAAACCGACAACGTATGGGAGATGATTCTTGACACCAAGATGAGACAAAAAGTATAGACCAACTTGGGCGCACAAATGCTTCCTTTCGAAGTTATAGGCTGCCGAAAGCATGAAAAAATAAACTTTAAAGCCCCATTGCTCAATAATATGGCTACCGTAGTCGGGTCAAGACTTCACTTAGAAACTAATATATGCCCTATCCAAAAATACATATTTCAGAATCCTGCAGTACTCACGCAACAAAATTTATAAAGGTAGTTTGGCTAAGGGCATATAATTTGAAGTACTCACCAACTACCTCCGTAAAAACTGTTGCAGAAGTACTGCAGGATTCTGAAACATGGATATTTGGATAGGGCACATACTAGTTCTAAAGCGAAGTCTTGGCTCGACTAGGGTAGATCCCATAGTATTGGAGCTATATATCTTTAAAGTTCATTTTTTTATGTTTTCGGCAGCCTTTAACTCCGAAAGGAAGCATTTGTGCACCCAGGTTGGTCTATATTTTTTGTCTTATCTTGGTGTCAGGAATCACCTCCCAAACGTTGTCGGTGTTGTTTTCAAAACAACGCCCAAATAAATAAATTCCGCCGTTTTAGAATAAGGAAAAGTTATTTAGCTTTCACGCTTTCACACTTCTCTATAGTTCTGAATTTTAATAACAATTACGTAATTCGTGGGTATGACTTTACTAAAGATGTTGTTCCAATATATAGTTGATAATTCGTTTCAGTGTTAAAAATATTTTTTCCTTAATTTCTCGCAAACGTCATTACCCACTTTCCATTCATATGAATAGATCTCGACCTGACCCAGAGGTGGCAATCCAATCAGCAAAATTTTATTGTTCTTCCCAGGGGGCGCTTTTTAGTTGTTCTCTCATGTAGTTTGTGTGCAGGCATTGTTGCAGTTAGACGTCTTGCGTGTTAGTTGTGAAAATGGATAAACTTGAATATCGTGCGGTAATCAAATTTTTCGTTTTGGATGGATTAAATCCTACGGAAATTCATCCGAAGTTGACAAAAATATACGGGAACTCTGCTCCTTCCACATCAACCGTTAAAAAGTGGGCAGCTGAATAATTTAAACGTGGTTGGACATCCCTCAAAGATGATCCACGTGAAGGCGCCGGAAACCGCAACCACACCGGAAACAATCGAAAAAGTGCATGATATCGTGTTGTACGACATGCGAGTGAAGTTGAGTAAGATAGTTGAGAGTGTGGGGATATCGGAGGAACGGGTGCGAAACATCTTGTATATACAAAGAACTAGGGATGAGAAACCTCTGCGCAAGATGGGTGCGGCATTTGTTGACCAAAGGCAAATGCGGAAACGAATTTCGCAGCCATCTTTTAACTGATTCAAAAGGGATCCGAGCGATTTTGTGCGGCGATTTGTGACAATAGATGAGACATGAATTCTCCACTACAGGTCAGAAATGAAACAGCAGTCCAAGCAGTGGGTGGAAGCAGGTGGTGCAGATCCGAAGAAAGCGAAGACGATCGTATCGGCCGGAAATGTCATGGCCAGTGTGTTCTGGGATGCGAAAGGAATCCTGTTAATTGATTACCTTGCAAAAAGGAGAATAATTACAGGCGAATATTACTCCAATCTTCTTGACCAGCTGGAAGCCGAAATTCGCGAGAAGAGGCCTAGCTTGAAGAAAAAAGAAAATCATGTTTCACTAGGACAACGCACCTGTGCACAAGGGTGCGTTGGCGATGGGAAAACTGAGGGATTTGGGGCACAATTTGCTCGGTTATCCCTATACTCTCCTGATTTGGCACCATTGGACTTCTATCTGTTCCCAAAATTGAAGAAATTTCTTTCTAGGAAGCTCTGCACATCGAATGAAGAAGTTGAGAGGATCGTGGATGAATATTTTACAACCTTCCAGACTCTCACTTTCGGAGAGGAATACTGATGTTGGAGAAACGCTGGACCAAGTGTATTGAAGTTAAGGGAGATCAAGTTGAAAAATAAAATCATTTTTGAACTGACATTCGCAGTCTTTCACTGTCTGGTCGAGAACTTTTCAGCCCGCCCTCGTATCTATTACATGATACATAAATTATTGTTGTTTCGAAGTTTAAGATCCTTTCAGTAACGGACCTATATGAGTCGTTGACAGTTTAAGGTAGGATCCAAACCACATGTGATCCCACTGAAAACCGTCTTTCGTGCTAACGGCGTGTATCCTATCCGTTGTCGAACTCCTATAGAAGTAGCTTATTATTTAAAATATGACACATATAAATCATCTAAAGTGGTTTCTATTAGCAAAGCAATTGTTAATCCAGATCGTACTATATTGCTGTAAAAGAGCCTGCCGAGAGAATGTTAATATTTACGTTAAATTTTAGAAGTGTCATATTACATCCGAAACAAATACAATCACAAACATAACGAAAATTTCAAAGGCAAAACATTTAATAATAAATTGGTCTCACAAAAACAGAAAAAAAAACATTTTTAAACTTGAGTAATAGTATATTGAACTTCCTTATTTCATAGTGGTTTAATAAACTTGCCTAAATGCAGGGTGTCAAATATACAATGCAACCCGGAGTTTGGGATAGTAGAATTTTTCAACCGGAAGCGGTACATAAGTAATGGTTATACCAAAATAAAGCCTTGTTCATGCATATAATGTTAAACTAGGAAGCAACGATTGAAGTACATTAGGAACAACACAGTGTTGCCAGATGTAACCGAAGGTGTAAATCAATTTTTTTTTTTTTTTTTTTTTTTTACAAGACACGTAAATTAACTCATAACTCATACGTATAGTCGTTCTGTCGTTAATTTTCGGTTTGTATAGTTGGAGTAGCTTGGAAACTATGGAATGGAAAAAATAATTTTTCATTTCCAACGATAACTAATCGGATAAGGTCTCTGTAAGGGGTTACTAGGAAAAACGTGGTTTTCATAAGTTAACATTCTGAATTGGCAACAGTGCTGATGTTTCAGTGCATCAAAAGGTGTGTTACGGATCTGTCTACATTATACAATTCCTGAAAACAATGAAAAACAAACTTTGAAATTATCGTGATAAACTTTTACTTACATGCAACCAGCAACATTGCAACATTGCATTGATTTATGTTCATTTCTTCTCTTACGCATCAACTGGACTTCTAGAGTGTTACGCATTTTATACAAACGTTACTATTTCTTCTCCTTTGTAGTAAGCGTTTGGACTCTTTATACATCTACTTATTATTATTTTCTAATTAATTCTTAATTTTGTTTTATTCATTGTAGGAAACAATAATTGAAGATTTCATGTGGGTGGATATAGGTTTTTCTTCAAGAAGTGATTTCCAAATATATCTGTAGGGACTTACTCTCTACTTTGTAGTAAACCCTCGAAAGATGCACCGACTATAAGTAAAGAAGGGTTTCTTAATTCTTATTAATGACAGTGAGCAGAGAGGTGATGACCTGCACCAAGAGCTATCTAAATATACTTCTGTGGCGTTACATATTGAGTGTCTCAACAATACACTTGACATACATCTATCATTTCTGATCTAAAGTGGAGTTCTAGTTATAACATAGATATTATAACACTGGGACCGATAACTCGTTCTCAGTTCACTCACTTTTACTTGTATCTTTTGTGGTGAAGTAGCAGATGCAGAAGCAGAAAGGAAACTCTCATTTAAACGACAATGTATCTCTTGTGGTAAAGTAGCAAAAGCAGAGGCAGAAAGGAAACTCCCATGACAATATCGAATAAGCATCAATACACTAACTCTCTTATAGGTAAAGGAAACTATCAATAAGTGGACTAGTGTTCATGGAAACAAGTAGGAAGCAGAGTGCAGTCACGCATTAATAGTATCATCGATCATGTTGCAACTGACGAATGATAACACAACAATGTTACAAGACATTCTGTAATCCTAGATCATTACCTCCACCATTTTTTCGAGATCGGCTGAGTCTTTGCTAAACTTTGGAAGACCAGTAATGTCGGTAAAGCAAGTAACTTTTGAGAAATTGTGTCAGTTTATGAAAATTAAGGATGAATGTCAATATTCTATGGATGAGTTAATGGAGAAAATGTTTGAATTTGGGGGTGATGATTTGACGTTCAGTGAGAAGCAGCTGAAAATGAAACTTTTGGATTACTTTGGATATCGCGTAATCATTACGAATATTACAAGGTGCAGTGACTCTGAAAGATGCAGCAGCTAATATTCTGAACGATGCTTGATATTGTGAACATAAATCAGACCTGACGAAAAGAAAAAGGCGCTTTATACTTACTGCGGCACAACTTATTAGACAAGATACAGCAATATATTTACATAGTCAGTGAATAAATACCCAACAACTGACAATATGGAGAAAGGAGGTGCTTCATCCATCCCAGCACTCTCTTCACATTTTTCTTCAAGAAATTATAATGAAATATGTAGTAAGCCAACGTCTGTCTTCAAATTTCAACCTTGCCACGTTTCCACCGACCACAGATGCAAGTAAACTCTACTTCTTGCTCGTCTATCTTCAAATGCACGCTTGGTTAGGAAACAATTTAAATCCAAATGAATAAGGAAGGAAATCTGTCAATGGACAACTTCTTTGAGTTCTGTGCCTTCAGCCCGTTAACTCCAAACTTTCTTTTTACATTAATTTCTTGTGTATGCAAAACCGCTGAATGTATGCGTTGTTCATGTCGACGTGCAGGTCTTTTATGTACAATATTTTAAGTGGAATATTTTAAATAACTCCTTTGTTGAGTTGCTTTTAAGTACAATTTTGGGAGGTACTTTTTGTTTAAAATAATATCCCAAAATAATGTAAATGTCTGAGCGGTCTAGGTGGCCAGGCTATTATTGATAAGGTTCGGGGTTCGAGTCCAGACATGAGGTGTTTGTGAACTCTAAATAAAAATGTTGTAAAACGGCAAAAGAGCCCATAAGTTACATACAGAATTTCTAGTAACTAGAATGACCCGTAAATATACTTGTTAATAGATCAATGTAATCTATGAACACATTTACACGTTACCTTATTTCGACTTTTTCATTATTTTGAGACAACTTATAACCAAGGTGTACTTTAATAATATATTTCACTTCACAATAATCTTTAGTGTATTTGCTGAGAGATACACCACTATAAATGTAACAAGTAGTCAGAAAAACACAAAATTGTACGTCCCGTAAATGTAATTGGCAGCCATGTTGGATTGACCGCCATATTGGATGAAGCAAGAGTAGGAGAGGAACAATATATTAATATGTTGTTATAAACATGTATCTTGGGGACTCTGTGTGCAAGGTTTCATAAACTTAACAATTATATTCGGGTTCACCTCTCAGCTAAACTGGGTTTTAAGTGTGGTTGGCAGCCATGTTAGATTATTCGCCGAATTGGTAGAAGCAAGCGTCGTAGAGGCGGGGACTTTCAGTATGTTGTTATGCACACCTTAGGGACTCTGTGTGGAAAGTTGCAGAAATTCAACAATTGAGGCCTATTCCGGAAGAAGGGCACATAGGCCTATGTTCCCTTTTTCCGGAAATCATTGAAAACGAACCGCCATGTCATACTGTAAGTGGTGTGAAAATTTTATCTCGATATCTTTAATTTTTTCCAGACTGGCGATATTGTTTTTGTAAGCCTTTGCACTACTGTTTTGGCGCACAGCTGACTTCAGACCCTAGCAGCGGTAGCTTCTTTCTTATTTGACTTTAAAAGAGAACCTCAGCAAGTTTCAGAACTAAGAACAGTAGTATTGTTGTTAGATGCTACAAGTGGTCAAAACAAACACTACAATAACAAAATTTTGTTCTTGGTTCGCTAACATTCATAAAGTGGAAATAATTTGTTTATATCCTGTCCGTGGACACTCGTTTAGCCAGTGCGACCGCAACTTCGGGTTTGTTCGAAACAAAATAAAAAACTTGAAGCGAATCGGATCTGCTAAGCCATGATTAGAAGCCATCATTACCTGTCGACAGAATCCATCTCCTTTTGAACTGACAATGGATAAAGTTTTGATCAAGGATTGGGACTCAGCTCTTGATCCTTTCTTTCATTCCAACCCATCATCAAAAACTTCAAACTACACCATTATGTAATATGTAATGATAAAGTACACTGTATCAAGCGTTCTGCTGTGTTCTATTACGAACATGTCAACATGCCAACATCTTATCTTTCAAAAACTAATATCGAAAAATTGAGTGATATTGACCCTAAGCCTGTCGCTTTTGTTGGAGTGAGCGAACAGAAATAGAAAAATGTTCGGTCTTTAATGAAGTTCTTGTCAGCTGAAGACAGCACCTGGATTGAATATATATTGAATGAGTATGAACAGGACTAAATCCATAACACATCTATTGCCATGGGTAATAGCTTATATTTGCTTTATTTAGAATAAAGACATTATTGTGATGCATTAATAGTGTTCTATTTCTTCAACCAACAAGGATTTTCGAAAAAAAAAAATAGGGCACATAACATTTTATACAAATACGTTTAAAAATATATAAAATAGTATATATTTTTCATTTAATACAAGCTATTTAATAGTCAAATAGATCTTTTATATTAAGAAAGCCTGTAATAAATATATGCAAGCTTATGTTATTGTTATAAACTCTGATAAAATTTTTAAGACTCTTTTTCTCCATTCACGAAAACGGTCTATGTGCCCTTCTTCCGGAATAGACCTCAATTATGTCCAGGTTCTCTCCTAGGTATACTGGGCTATATAGACTGCAATGAGCACTCGGCTGTGAACAGAACTTTAAGCCACGTGAATGGTAGTTTGATTGAGTTATGAACTACGAAAGAAAAGTAAGCTAAATCACAAAGAATGCTTACATGAGTGCACAACATACAAAAAGCCATGATTAATAAGTATTTCACTTTCTGAGTGTTAAATTTTACAATTATATTTGGTTAATAAAACTACTACTTAAAAGTCTATTTTTTCATTTTTGAAAATATATTATGTGAAATATGTACTTAAAGTGTAATATAACTTTCATATGTTGCTTTCTGTACAATTTGTTGGCTACCTTCGAAGCGTAGTAAACTCAGAACATACGTTCCTGCTTGAAACTGTATATCCCAGGGAAAGTCGAACCTTATTCATTACGAAATTCCTTGATTAGTTATCCTCTGGAGACTACATTCATTTATTATGGATAACCATTGATATGAACTTAGAATGTAATTTTAAATTGCTTTAATAGTTTAAGATCTCTTGACAACAGTAAGACAATATGAAACGTAGACAGGTAGTTTAACATAGAACACGAAACAAATGATTTGCCACCTGGACTTGCATGTTGTGTGTATGAAATGAAACGAAATGCAATGAAATGAAAATCAAGTGAAATCATTCAGTCTAACGTTCTACGATTATGCCTGTTAGGCTAAGAATGACTGATGATTAAGGTAAGTGAATAATGATGGGAGAATTAGTGTAATGAGAATGTGGGAGGAAACGGGAGTACCCACCCCCAAAGAAAACCACGGGAACAATGTTGTGTGTATACGTAAGTACTTACAATTAGATATTAATAACATTTCATTTGTAAAAATCCTGGTAAAATAATTGAAATATCGATTAAATAACCTTCCACCTAACAAACGAAATTAAATGTATGTGCTTTTTTTTTAAAAAAAAAAAAAACAAACGAAAATGCAGGATTTCTTCCACAAACAGTGCTCAAGCTCCATTCTTCTACCTCCAATTTACGATAAGACAAGAGAATTCAGGTGAACTGAAAGTTAATATAGTGTGAAGTATGCCATGAAGCATATGCATAATTTTGGAACCAAGAAGTAGTTGAACAACTAGAGAAAAATAAAATTAGGGAAGAAGAAAAGAAAAGAAAGCAAAGAAAAGAAAAGAGCAGAGCAAGAATAATGCAATTTATGAGAAAACCCGTGACGTGTACAAACGTACCCAGCTGAAGGGAAGACTTAAATCCCTGCAAAATCTGCAGGGGGTTCTATAATGAGTTCCACTACCATCCAAAAACTTTTCGTATAGTCAAACATGAAAAAGAACAAAGGAAGAGAGAAGAGGGGAGAAAAACTTTGTGTAAGGTAGAGAGAAGACTGAGGAGATGTTGTTCCTCTCAACTTTCTTACGCCAGTGCTAAGCACTCCAAGTAGCACAAACTCAGAGATTAAATCTCCCTCTGGTAGAAAAAAGAAAAGATCACTTAAAATAAGAATTATAGTTGTAGGTATGTCACACCTAGTAGTAAATGTGTCACAATTAAAGGAAGCTAAAGAACATCAAATACATTAAGCTAACAAATACATGTATTGTTTTAGCATATATGGTTATAAATAGATAAAAAATCACTTCCACCACAGTAAAAAAAAAAAAAAAAACTATCATTACTAGGATACCCATTCTTTACACGGATGTTTCATTTTGGACATAAAGGGCACCCAATGGAGACTGAATTTGTAGTTAAACGGCATCGAAAATGTCACTGTTTATCTCAACGACCCCATGAAAACTATGGATTCAACACTAATATCGGTCATTCTCGATCATTTCTGAGTGTATCCTCCCTCCCCTAAGTTCTATCCTCAAAGTAAAATGATAAGAACTATCCCAGATCCGAATCTCATTTATGTTGAAAATTTTATCGAAATTGGTCGGGTGGATCAAGAGTTATTAAGTTTTATTTATTTTAATATATCCTCCCCCTCTTCTTTCCCTCTCATAAATTCTACCGTCAAAGTAAAATGATAAAAACAAATTCTTCCCAGGCTTGAACCTCTCTATGTTGAAAATTTGATTGAGATCGATCTTGTGTTCAACGGTTATTACGGTAAGTCTCATAGTCATTTTATTTATATATACATTGGTTTTATTTTCCCCTCCCTCGACCTTTCGTTGCTCCGTCAATATGAAATCATAAAGCCATCCCAAGCCCGAACCTCATCTATTGAAAATTTTATCGAGATCGGTCAGGTGGTTCAAGAGATTAAGAGTCACAAATACAGTCACTTTTTTCAATTTTACAGGTATAATACAGTACAGATTAGGCTTCCAAACTATGCTACGTATAAGTGTCGAAAGTTTTATGTTGAATTGCTTTGTCCGTCTATCTCTTGACAGATAACAGAGCAAAAGCGGTAAGGTATATAGAGATGTGGTTCCTAGCAATCGGTACAGCCTCCTAAGAATAGGTTCCATCTCCTTCGTTAACTCGCTATTCAAACCGGAAATGTTCAAAATTAGTCATTTACTGTTTCAATATTCATTGCTATAGAACAAAATCAATAACAGATAGCAAGAAGCGGTCTTTAGCAAACGATTCAATATTTAAAGACAACATAACCGTCCTAAACACTCTTCCAAAACCGGAAGCTTCAAATTTAATATTACTTCCGGTTTCAATATTGATTTCCGCATAGCAGAAACGGTAAGAGATATCAAGACGCGGTTTTCTGTAATTAAGTTATTGTTCCAAGAAAAGGTTCCATCTTTTTTCAATTATTCCTGTATTCAAGCCGGAAGTGGTTAAAATTATTTATTTCCTGTTTTAAGGCTTATCGGCATAGGACACAAATGGTAATGGATAACGCAAAGCAGTTTTTTTTTTTAACCACTTCATTGTCTTAAGGGAGCATATCATCATAAAAACCCGGAAGACTCTACCAAAACCGAAAGTAGTTGGAATTTATTATTACTTTCGGTTTCAATACTGATTTTCTTAGAGCGAAAAAGTATGAAATATCAAGATGCGTTTCTATGCGAATGAATCAGCGCCCCAAGAACAGATTCCATTTCGTTCATTATTCTTCTATTAAAACCGGAAGTGGTTTACAATGAGTTATTTCCGGTTTCGTCGTTCATACTTATGGAACAAAACAATGATATTAGATAGCAGGAAATGGTTTTCTTCAAATGACTCAGGGTCTCAACATATCATCACAAGCCGCAACACTACCAAAACCGGAAGTAGTTAAATTTACCATTACCTCCAGTTTTAATCAGGCGTCATTTCAGATTTGGCTTTGGGGCGCGAAAACCTAAATGTCTGTAGATTTTCAGATTTTTCATTGTTTTAGTATTATCTTATCGATTTAATTTCTACCAACATCTAACTTAGGGTGGGATAATTGTTTCCTCTGGGGTGGGGTTCGAGAGTTGTATTATTATTTCCAATTGATTCACCTTTCCAAAACTATTTTTTTTTTAATTTTTCCATTAATCCTCTATTCAAACCGGAAGTGGTTCAAATAAACGATTTCCAGTTTCAACCTTTATCGCCATAGATCAAAATCAATAAGGCATAGCGAGTAATGGCTTTTTGACGGATTCAGCGTCCGAGTAACAAAAATCTGTTGCCAGATTAACCCATCTGTAGGTTCAGGAGTAGAAAAAGTGTGTGGCCTCTACTGATTTCGCTCAATACATTTCGTGACTTAATTTTTCTGCCGGACTTAATATTCAATAATTACATGAGATGGCAGAACAATTTTATTCAACGAGAAAATATGAATGCGGATAAATATTTCTATATTATCTATGGATTATGTGTGGATAAGTATGTCACATTATCCATACGACCAAGTCATACCTACTTCTGTAGTCATTTAGCGCAGTCAACATCATAAGCACACCAAATAAACAACTTATATTAAGTGCAGGTCAAAATTAAATGCGCCAAGATAAACGAAATCATACCTAACAATAAGCATATTTAAGATTGATTTCAATCATACGATTTGCTTTTACCAAAAGCAAGTCGTAACAATATATATATATATATATATATATATATATATATATATATATATATATATATATATATATATATATATATATATATATATATATATATATATATCAGATGCATTGGAAATTTTATCATCGTGAGGTGAGAAGCAGTAACTGGGGGAACCCGGAACTTGTTTATTCACACATATTCTTTTTATGATTCATTTCACCATAAACACACTGCAAATACATCAGGAAATTAACTAACAGGAATAAGCTAGATTCTGAGATTTACTACTCAGCGAACTATATTAACTTAACAAAGTTTTCTTAACTATTTCCTGTTCGTCGTTCCATCATTAGATTTTATATATTATGCACTTTCTAAAATCAATAACAGTATATATATATATATATATATATATATATATATATATATATATATATATATATATATATATATATATCTATATATATATATATATATATATATATATATATATATATATATATATATATATATATATATATATATATCCTTTTCTTCTCTTCTAATATGTAGGATTATAATCCTAACATCATAAATATATTAACAACAGTCGGAAAAGAACATAATTATATTGTACTCTATTACAATAATCAAATATATATAGATATTCATAATTTTAATGAAAGAGATTCAGTAATAGGTATAATTTTAAATGTTAAAATAACCAAACTCTGTAGTAACATTATATAGATTCATGTCCTTTCTGGATATAAAGCATGTTTTTAAAATAAACAAATAATATTCCAAATTCATTTTTTTCTCTTCACCGAATTAATTATTTTAGATCACAAAGACATTATTTATTGAAGTGGTAAAATGTCTGTAAGGGAGCGAAGCCAAAATTGGTCCATTACAACAATAATATCCATTTTCAACTTGACCCCTCCGCGTTTCCTCCACACAAAGCTCCTCATAAGAAGGAGTAACCAAACGCTTGCTGTAGCTTTATATATTTGACGCTGATTCATCTTTTGCTCCTTTGTTTTTGTTTCATCCTTCCTCAATATTTTTCATTTTTGGATCCGAAAGGGGGATCCGGACCCCCAGACCAACCTCTTGGCTACGTGCCTGGGGCACTTGGAACACATTTTGTGACCTGGGATAACGATAATATCCAGATGTTTCTTGACTGTTTTTGCAAATTCTAGTGTCATTGTCCGCAAATCACTTCGCACTGTTTTCTTGTGCTTTATAAAATGATCACATTTCTTGTGGGCTAATCCATAGTGATGCAAATACCACTGTGATGAAAACAAATAGTCAGGTTCTCATTGGTGCTTTATAATTTAGACCGCCACAAATCAGTTCAATTTCACTGTGAAAGTATCATTATTACAGACAGAATTTCTTTAGTAGAACCATATGTAGTCTGATGGCATTTTTAGTCTGGATGTGCTTAACCTATGCTGCAAGTAGGTAGATCAGTCTCAGTAAATTCAGATGACATTAATTAATTAATTTATAAATGTTAGTGATTACAAATCTCAATATTTCAGATAATGCAGCCACTGGTGCTATTTTGTAATTAAAAATGTGCCACAAACTATGAAACTTTTGCTTTCCAAATTCTCTCCTTTGTTATACCTCAAACTTTGTTCACCAAGGGTACTTGTAATTGCTGCCACATAGTAACAGCCATTTTAACTAAAATAGCCAAGAGGGAAACTTTGACAATTCGTTTCATGCATCTTGATATTTTTGAATCAGTACATTACATGCTCAAATATCCAACACAATATTAACTTCATTTTATAGGAAATTTCATCTTCTTTCAAAATATCTAGGAATTATTTCTGTGAATTTGGTACTTTTGAAATAAAACCATTTTTGTACTTCTAGTGGAGGCTCGTTTTTGAATCATACTTTTTACTAGTTTCTTGTACAAAAGTGCACTTTAGGTTGAGGCTATGTCAAATCTGATCACAAATTTGAAATCTACAGGCAATTCTGCATCAGGATGGATAGGTCTGTCGCCTCAAAGGATTAATGTCAGCATGCTATTATTGCAATTTTAAATCTCGATGTACCTTTTCCGCTATCGCGAGTAAAATTTTTTGCCTACCATGTCCAAATTTCGATGGATCATAACAGGGAAACGGGTTAAGAGCTCTGAACTTTGGCACAAGTTAGCTTTGGTGGTTGTTGATCAAGTGTAGCAAATAAAAATTAAAATCTGAGTCAGTGAGTGACCTTTATGTTTTTCGTTGGATGAACTGATATGGAATGCCCCTTATATTAAAGGAAGTACCAACTACATTTGTTTCGTACATTTGATTTCTATTTTTGTCTTGGCTTTTTCGTTTTTTACAAAAAAAAAAAAAAAAAAAAAAAAAAAAACATAAATACACCCAGTCAACAATGAGTGAAAATTATGCTACTTAGAAAAGACACAAACACACTCATTGTTGCTATTATGTTGGTTTGTTACTGAAGAACAAAGAAAAAATTAAGCATTTATATTGGTCAGTTAGTGAGCGCCAGAGTTTCCCTAGATTTCCCCATTTAATCTAAGAAATTTCAGTTAAACTACGAACAATATCCTAGAGTATTGATATTAAATTGGAGTAATATACTTCAAGATCTAATATGCTTCAGTCATTATAAGAGAAGATACTCTTCTTTCATTTACAGGCCTTTTTACGTTTTGCGCCTGGTCAGGATTTCTGACGATTTGTTTTAATCGTACTTTGGTCTGTCCATAATCTTCTTTAAAGCTATTTTCCTTTAGATCTATAGTTATATTCACACTATCTATAATTTTCATTTTGGCCTTCTTCCTTTGTTTGTGCTTTTCAGTGCCATCTACATTACTCTTTTACGTACGTCTAAATCTAATTTGCTATCGATGTACTGATATCACACTAATACTTTTTTCCTTTACTTTCTTCGAGATCTCAGTTAACACTTCCACTTTTCCTTTCAATCCTGATCTTATTCATCCACGTGTCATCACATATCCTTCTTAACATTTTCATTTCAGTCACATATAGTTTCTTCTTTTGTATTCTCTTGATTCCACTCGTTTGTGATAATGCGACTATCTCTATATAACATTTTCTAGGCTCTGGTCCTTTTACTCTGGTGCTTAACCTTGAATCGCAAACAGCACCTGACATCTTCCTCCAACTGATCTATTTCGTTTTAATTCTATTACCTACTTTAGTATGTAAGTTCTCATGCTTGATCAGAGTCGAACCGAGATATTTAAAAGTTTTTTTAAGTTCTATTCCTACATCCGTACTTTACTTTTTCCTCAAATTGCATATCATCTATTTTGTTTCTACTGATTTCTAATTTTCTGTATTTTAAGGCTCTTCTCTGCTCTTGTACAATATTTTATGTTTCATTTCCTTTCAGACTATGTTACAGAATACGATCATAAGTGCCACTAATGTATGTCACTAATTAAGTTTAAACAGTTATGGCTTTAGAAATTTTAGAAAAAAAATCAGATATTTTATTTTCTTACTTCACTCCTTGCATTTCGTGAGACTTTGAGCGAAGAGTTGAGAAAAAGACCCATAAAATGCTTAATGTGAAATATTGTACCGTATGGAGCAGAAATATGGACATTACGTAAATGTGATTGAAGAGACTGGAAGCTTTCGAAATGTGGGTCTAAAGAAGAATCAAGAGGTTTTAGAAATAATGGAGTAGGCAAGAACAATTTCAGATATTGTTAAGAAAAATAACAGAAACTGATTGGGATATCGGCTAAGAAAGAATTCTATCATGAGGGACGTGTTAGAGGATATGGTGGCAGGAAAGAGAAGGAGGAGACTACAATTGAACGATATTAAAACAGAAAAACCGTACGTGAAGACGAAGAGGTTGACTAAAGACATTGCAGAATGGAAGCTTCTCAGTTGCGGCAACTGAGATGTCAATAATGATAAAAGACTTAAAATGATGATTATGATGATGCTTCACTGCAATGAAAAATGGATTAAAGCCATTCATGAGAACAATAGAAAACAAAATATAAAGATTAAATCATAATAATGTCTGTTTGTCTGAAAGTTTTGTCCGAAACGAAAGTTCTAGCATATTTACCTAACGTAGGTAAGTGGACTTATTAAGCCAAAGTAATTGGAAGTTTTTTCTCACCACATTAAATATTGGAAAATAAGGAACGAGTGTAGAGGAATAGAATGAAACTTAGACTTGTGGTGGAAATAGTAATGTTGGCAGAAAATAAGAAAAAAATAAATAAAAAGCAGATGTAAACGGAAGTTAACAAATATTTAGCAGTAAATTCAACATGAAGGTCAACGAGAGAAAACAAAATTTATGACACACATTATAAAAGAAAAGCAAAGGAGAAAAACGAATATCAAAATCACGCGGCTGGTAGTAGAGGTGCAGTGATTTTGTTATTTAGGGAGTAATATAACGAGTGATAATAGGTACAAACAAGATGTACAATTCAGAATAGCTCAAAACAAGGCTCTTGAAGAAAACCAGAAGCATGTAATCTAACGCATGAGCATAGAATTGAAGAAAAGGCTGATAAATCATATATGTGGAGTGTGACATTGACAAATTCGAAAAGAAAAAACTTTCTTTCTTGTAATCCTAAAAATTGACGCTGTACGATGAGGATAGAGTCTCTGTAAATAGAACTGATCCTTCAGTATATTCTCATGAAATTCCTTGCAGGTGGGAACACTAAGTCGAAAAAGTCTAAAAGCTTTTGCAGGACAGCAATCCTGAATGAGGTTTCCCTGGGATTTCCTCATTCACACCAGTCAAATGTCGGGATGGTACCTAACATACATATTCCCAGGCCGCTTCATTCCTTCCTCAATTCTTTCCTCCTTGCCTTTCCTTGGATAGTGTGATCGCCGAGGGACATCATCCCTCATACGTTACGGGCTAATATTGCAATAGATGCCGAAAACCTAGAACTCTAATTACTAATGCTAATTCTAATCATCGAGCTCTTTCTTACAACATTAGTAAAACGACCAAATACACAATATGTTTACGAGACATATTCAACATTATAAGTAACGTTTAAACTTTTAACTTTTGTGTAACTATAATATTGCACGAAGATTACACATTTGTCAACCGATACATGATGTCAAGCTAAACAAAAGCACACGCTTAACAGTAAATTTTCATAGGTACTTTTCGAAAAAAAAAATATCATAAAAGAAAACTATATTTCTGGTACTAAGAAATACGTAGCCTACAATAATTAATAGTTTCTGTTTTTACAAGGTTATTTATTTATTTCCGTACTCGCGGATGTGAAGACTAAAATAACACTGTTTTATATCACATTGTATATACAGCGTGTTGCATGAATTTGTCACAATATTTTAGAAATAGATTCCTCACATAAAAATAAGAAAAAAAGTTTACAAGGATCTGTGCTCAAAAGTGGATATTTTCGGACTTACAGGTTGCTTAAAACGTGAAATAAATGAACTTTAAAAGTTCATAATTCCACTACTATGGGACCTATTGTAGTCGGGTCAAGACATCACTGAGGAAATGGTATGTGAACTATCCAAATAACCTTCGATACTTGCACACCAATTTTTTAGGGAGTTAGGTGGAGATCAAGTACTCCCAAACAGCCTGTGTACAAATGATTGTGCAAGTAGCAGATATTCTAAAACATGAATATTTGGATAGTTCACATACCAGTTCCTCAGTGATATCTTGACCCGAATATGATAGGTCCCATAGTAGTGGATATATGAACTTTTAAAGTTCCCTTGTTTAACGTTTTCGGCACTTTACAAACTCCCAAACTATCCAATTTTGACCACAGGTCCATTTGAACTTTTTTCTTATTTTGATATGAGGAATTTCTTCCGAAAATATTCTCGCACATTTATGCAATGCCCTGTATATTCTTGATTATCCTCTTCTGACGGTGACACACATACTTTTAACAATGACACAGATTATTCTAACAATTACGCTTGTACTACTTGTAACGTATATTTCCTTCTTATAATTTGACATATAAATAATTATACCATAAGAAAGAAATCGGTCATAAAACAATTTCGCATTGTTAAATCAAGTGCTTTATGAGGTTTTTTTCTCTTTGGCCTTTTATATACTTTTCGTTATTTTTTCGTGAACTAGTTAGTAAACTCCAAGATTCCTCATAACATACAATAAAGATATAAAAAGTAAAATATACAATATTTACCACATATTCTGACTATGTCAGCAATATGTTTATAACCCTTGTACTTTTTGAAGTAAACAAGAAACTTTGACTGCATTTATTAACTAGTAAGTATTATGTGGAAAGATTTACATATCGCTGCCAAAAATGGCCACTTTTATCCGTACTTTTCTTTGTTCCTTTGGAGTTCAAAATGAGAAAAACAAAGGACGAAGGGATTGATGTATGATTTTTAGCACGAGAAAGGAGCATTCGGGGGTTGGGGTATTGCATAAAGGCGTTCATGGCGAAGAAAATATCACTGTAATATAATTGGCAAGACGCATAGCGCATACTGAATACTTACATATATATGATATTTCTCCCCTCATACTTACGCTGTAGCACAGACTGCGGTGGGTAAGTTTTTAATAACAGCAACGAAAGAGGTTGTGGTACGACGCTAAGCCTCAAATGGGAGACGCTGGGAGTTGATGAAGTCGTTTGTCACCGACGACTCCCTTCATTGGTAGAGCTCCTTGCTGATTCCCGTCCCCACTTCTTTCTTAGCCCTGCATTTCGCTGCCTAAGTTAGTAGTATCTCAAAACACTTGAATATCCAACAGCTTTTGGTCTTTTGCTTCTTTCTTTCTTTCTTTTTCCTTCTATGGTCTTTCTTTCTTCTTGCTTTGTTTTGATGAGTGGTATCAACTTTTGATATTAAGATGATCGTGAAACAAGGAGAAACAAAGAAGAGAAACCATTCTTTCTTAGTGTTCCCAACTCAATATTTTTTTAAAAAATAAAAGTTAGCACTATATTCTTACTTCAACAAAGTCTTTTAACAGATTATTTTCAGCACAGTTGTATTTTGTTCATATTAACCTCTCCTTAAATTTAACGACAAAATACAATTGAAAACGTTTATAATAATAATAATAATAATAATAATAATAATAATAATAATAATAATAATAATAATAATAACTATTGTCCATTCAAAAGAATGGAAAACAAATCTGTGCTATCCAGAGGTGGCGACCGGGCCGGGAAGACTACGCCCAGATGTTTTTTATTTTATTTTATTTTTTTTTTATCAATACGTTGTATGTCTTCGTCAAATTTTCAATATTCTTGAAGAATCTGAGTGGTAATCGGAAAACTATTAAGATAGGCCTGCTGAAACTAAGGTCTGTCATTAAAAAAAAAATAAAAATTTTCTTTAAATGTCGAAAACTACTACATTTAAAATCAGTGATTTCGAAAGAAAATTATAGACTTTCGCTTATGAAGCTACTGTTTCTGACCTAATTATCTCAGGTTCATCGTTTGTATGTCATTATATTTGGAATGAACAGACGTTTGAATTGTTCCAAATACTTGTCTCTCCAATGCAAACATTCGGGAATTTTCCGGGAATTTTTGAGAAAATGAAAGTCAGTATATTTATTATATTTCTCGGTCAGTATATTTCGGATTATTATTTATTTAGTATATTTCTCATCTCAGTTGGTTGAGCGAGTAGGCATTGCGTGCATCAAGCCCTATCCAGATTTTTTTAACGTTTGTGTAACAGCATTTCTTTAACATTGTAGCTTTTCAACATTAATTGGATGTTAATTTTTGCCATGTTATGAAATTTATATCGATGTGGGTGGGGCCAGATTCGCGTATATTTAGCTACTATCTTCAGCGTGCAAGCACCACTCAATGAAGTTTCCCTCTAACTTGATTTGATAGCTGACATAAGGTTCTAATCAAAGTAGGAATGCAGAAACTTTGATTTTTTTTAAAGTTGTGCAATAGTGATAGAGTCATGTCCAAACCGTATGGGAACGTTATCTTCTAAAAGTAACCCTTATGTCATGTTGATCGTGTGAATGCTAAACATCGGATTAGCACGCTTGACTGAAATGACGTAAGTACTAGCCCGTTCTATGATACAGGTGTTCCCGTGACTGCGATAATACGAAGGACAACTTCAGGTGGAAAAACACATAATCAGTGAGTTGTGGCTTTCGGAGTGTTCCAAACTTATAGGTCATGGTGAAGATGTCCTGGAAATACACGATGACTCAGAGAATACATGTGAATCATATGATGCATGGTCGAATCATCTGTAAATTATAAATAGGTTAACATTAACAAAGTGTGGTTTAGGACTTGAATCTTCCCCAAAGCGTTATATCGCGTCTGTGGAATCGTTTCCAGGCTGGTAGAAAAATTGAAAATTAGTATAGTGGATGTCGTTGACGTGCAACAATGCCCCGTAAGTATCGTTAATTAGTCTTAAGTGTTCGATGAAAACCAACTAGCACAGGAAGTACAGTAGTTAGAGACCTTACAGCTGCTTTTGGGACTCACATATCATTGGTTAAACGGATGCATATTGTTTGCACGCCGAACCTGAAATGTATTCTTCTCACACAACAGCAGCGCTAGGTCCGCCTACAGTGATGTATAGCCCACAGTGAGTGAAACCTAAAACAGTGGAGTTAGTTTACTCTTCAGCGACGAGTCGCGATTTAGTTTGGACAATGATTCGTATTGTCTCTTTGTTCGGAGGGCAATACCAACACATTCCCTCCACCAATTGTTATTGAAGAGGCAGATATGAAGAATTTGATACAATGGTATTGGGCATTATCATGCTATGGCCCCGTACACCATTTTATGTGTTACAGCAGCGGATGGAAACAAAAACGTTATTCTTGAATAGTATGTCCGACTGTTTCATAATGCACACGGTCCTTGATTTCGTTTTATGGATGTTAATGAACGTTCACAAAGGTCACAGTTGGTGAAGAAATACCTGCGGCATGAAGACATCATACGTCTCGAGCGTTCACCGGATCTCAATCGCACTGAGCGTACATTGGTTACCCTCTAACTAGGGATTGCAGCCATAACACCTCCCCATGCTCAATTGCTGAACTCTTCAAGATTGAGATGCTTTACTACATGGGATACTTGATTCGTAATCCACACACTGAGAAAATTTTTGGGGTTAAATTAGCCAAAATTCGGTTGCCAGTAACCAAGTTGCTTTGTCAATATAGAGCATGCCCAGAGCTCGGTTACTGCAACCGAGTGCTACTCGGTTAATTAACTGTCGTGCATTTAACCGAGTAGTTGGCTAATTCAACCGAGGGGGTAATCAACCAAGTAGTACAGGGTAAAAATAACCGAGCAAAATTCGTTAATGTAGCAAATGTACTTGGTAAAAATAACCCCCTGTACTCGGCTGCCTTAACCGGGTATTATTTATTCTTGCCAAGGTACTTGGTAAAAATAACCGTCTATGCTCGGCTGATTTAACTGAGTATGTTGGTTACTGTTGCCAAGATAGTTGGTAAAAATGACCTTCTAACTCGGCTGATTTAACTGAGCATGTTGGTTACTGTTACCAAGGTAGTTGGTAAAAATAACCTTCTAACTCGGCTGATTTAACTGAGCATGTTGGTTACTGTTACCAAGGTAGTTGGTAAAAATAACCTTCTAACTCGGCTGATTTAACTGAGTATGTTAGTTACTGTTACCAAGGTAGTTGGTAAAAATAACCTTCTAACTCGGCTGATTTAACTGAGTATGTTAGTTACTGTTACCAAGGTAGTTGGTAAAAATAACCTTCTAACTCGGCTGATTTAACTGAGCATGTTGGTTACTGTTACCAAGGTAGTTGGTAAAAATAACCTTCTAACTCGGCTGATTTAACTGAGTATGTTGGTTACTGTTACCAAGGTAGTTGGTAGAAATAACCTTCTAACTCGGCTGATTTAACTGAGCATGTTGGTTACTGTTATTAAGGTAGTTGGTAAAAATACCCTCTGCACTAAGATAATTCCCAAAATATTTTCCAGATCTATAGCTCTTGTCCGCGCCATTCTAATCTCCAAAAGACACGTTTCTTAGCATAAATCTGTTGACAGAAGATAGGTACATAAATTATTGTGAATTCAAGTTTTGATTGTTTCGTTAAGGAGATTTATGTCGAGAAACGCGTCTTTTTGCGATTAGAATGGTGCGGATAAGAGTTATAGTTCTGAAAAATATTTTACGAATTATCGTAGCAGAGATAATAATTTTACCAACTACCTTATAAACAGTTATCAACTAGCAGAGATGTTTTAAATACCAACTACCTTAGCAACGCTAACCAAAGAAAAAAAAAAAAAGCTCTGGATCGGCCACTGTGTTGTCAGAAGTTCCTGTCAATAGCAATACGCATTTACGTAAGGCGACGTAAGAAATAAAATATGAAAACAAATATGAAATAAAATATGGAATCAAAATATGAAAACATTTAATTTGAACTGAAATAAACAAGATTACGGTTCTATTTTCAGTTCAGAAAATGACAAAAACGCAAAAGGGTAGAAAAATTTCTTCCTGATATTTACGGAACATAACCGTAGCTTACTCTAGGAATTTCTGACACTCAGATATTGCAAGAGGGAAATACGTATTACTTATTGAAAGAAAATCAATTATTTATGCTACATAATACACTTTATTTCATGAATTCTAGTAAGTAGAGAAGAAAGAAAACAAAGGGAAGCACATTTATGACATAGATAAGATTCAACAAAACAAATCTCTCTTCGTAAGAGAAATACAGATAATTCAAAGTTTACTTTGTTATTTTTAGGTAGTCAATACTCTCTTTCAAAACAAGTACCTGATTATTTACATTGGTACCCTTATAACTTTTAACAGAAAAAGAAAATATTTGAACATACACATATATCTTATATAGGCCGAATTTGTAAGTGCAAGTAAATAATTTTGCAGACCAACTATGCTCACTTATAGCTTATTCTCTTTTTGTGCCGCATTGATTCGAGATTGGTTGTAGTTTGACGTCCTACGTTTGTACTTTGATGGCTAAAAGAGGCGTGAACTTATTGATTATAATGAATCCGAACCACTTTTTCGTTCAACTGTACTCCACCGGTAATCGAATCAGGAACCACGCACACAGAGGGCAAGGATTCTAGCCACTGGACCAAGTAGGGTGTGTATTGGTTCTAGACTCAAGATTAAAACGACGCTCAATGGCATAGGAGAGCACTGAACTAGTTACTTTCCTTTAGCATAGTTTTTTTAATGCGAGTACAAATTGGGTGGCATTGGCTAAGTGGTAGAGCGTGAGGTCCATGGTTCGATCCATACTCGCGCCAAGTGAGCTTTCTGGTGGACAAACACCAAGTTTGTGAGTTCTTTCAGGGTTATCCCTTTCCTCTCCTTTTCTTCATTATATCATTTCATTCATTGCTCATTATCACCGTCTCCCTTAGCATCAATGCAGAAACGTGGGACGTTAAACTAGATATGTCATCATTTCAAGCGATTACAAAGAGTTGGAAAAGTTATTTACTTACACCTAAAATTCCGGAGTACAATCATAATTAACATGTTTACCAAATATGAAAACTTACTAATAAAAAAAATCAATATAACATTCATAACATTTACATAGACTTGAAGGTCTTCCTAAAGAATATAAAGGTAAAACAAAACAACTGTCTAATAATGAACATTAATTCTCAAACGCACTATTGAACACGTTCAATGAAAAGTCACTCGAGAAAAATCTTCTGACATGTGTCTGCCGTGACTACCCACACATAAAACTGATAAATGTTAACTTTTAAAATATGGACAGTTTCGTCTTTATGAACTTCACATTTTAACATAATGTTATTGTAAGTACAACGTTTCCCCTTCATTTTCAAAATTACATTTCAAAAGGGCTGGGGAATTTGTTTTGAAAGCCTTACTGAGAACACCATTTTCCTGAAATGTCGCATATGATAATTTTGAATAGATCTTGATTTGATTTTATTTGGAGGTTCCAGCAACAAGACTACATGCGACGCGGACCTACAGCTTAATCTGGGATCCGAACAACATGAGCTCCCATCGGTAGTAGTACTCGGGTCTCCCACTCAAAAGGCGTATATGCCACCCGCTTAGCCATGGAGGGAACTCAATTACATTAATAATGTTTGATATATTTAACTTCAAAATTAAATTTCTCATATATTTCATATTTTTATATACAGTAGGACGTCGATAATACGGACGCCAAAAATCAGAACGTGGTCCCTAGAAGCTAGTGACAGTACACTAATTGAGTTTTCTTTGTGTGAAGTCAATGTTTTTACAAAAGCTCATTCATATGTAATTATTTGGCATACATATTTTTATTTTCCCTTAGGCCTATAAAAGATAATTTTAAGAGTGTTACAAGAACAGTGTAATTTAGTATACGAGCAGGTTCTTCAGAAACATTAAATGTAAATAGTCTTACGTACGGTATTGTAATGTACTGTATGTACTGTATAACACTGTATCGATAAAAGTGCATACCGTACAGTATATTTAAGTCTAATGGCTATCTTCTGGTCATTTTCGAAAATCCGAACTACCTGTGGCCCCAAATAGTTCGAATTTTCGACGCCATACTGTAATTTAGTATTTTTCATAACAAACACTGAAGGCCGCACTTTGAGATCGTGGCTAAGTAAATAGTATATGAGCCTTTGGCGCGGGACACCCGGGTTCGATTTCCATCGGGATGCTACGATAAGCTGTAGGTCCACGTCTCATAGAGCCTTGTTGCTGAAGGGGAGTGAAAACTCAAAGGAGAATTTATTAGCTTCTTATTTCTCTCAGCCCAGGGGCGGAGGTCGCATGTTTTCCATCCCTGGGCTAGGAGAAATAAGAAGACAATTATAAGTGACAGCGAAGTATCACATATTGCTTACCGTTCATATGAGCGACTTTCGCGTTTGGTATTGGGGATAGAAGGTGATCATAAAAAAGATACACACGTTCGCTATGTATGCAAAGGGATATCCACTTCATAAGCATAATAATGTTCGTCAAAGCACACAGTATTTATCCTTACACCGGATAAAATTACATGAGCAGAATCATATAAATATATTGTATCAACAATAAAGAAGTTAATTAAATATCCGTTGTCACCTGTGTTTAATACAAGAATTGTTCCATTTTCGTAACGCTGAGATGACATTTCTACCCAACTTAACTTTGACAATTTCTTTTTAGTATTTAATTGTAAACAGACTTGAACGGACCTTCTTTCAGAAGATAATAATTCCATGCTTGGTCCTGTGGAAAGTATGTCTCTGCTTACCCCTAAGGAACAGATCATTTAGCTGTAGTTGATGTCTTATTGTCAATGTTTTAGTAATATTTTGTCTATTCATTGAGGCTCTAGCAGCTATTTTCGAGTGCTTTGCTTCATATCTCATTGACCATATATTAACGAGGGGACCATATTTCAAAAGAGCTGTGTGGTAGTGAACAAGATTGTGGAATTTAGGTTTGAGTTTTTCGTTTGTTAGTGTCATGTACAGTTCATTTAGTTCGGCCACCAACGTCTGTAGTAATTTCTCTGTGCCAGGAATAATAATTCGTCGCAGTAATATATCAAGGATCTTCATCAAAGTTGTGTACAAACACCAGAGCTCATTGTCTCTAGGAACAAAGTCTCCAACAAGCAATCCAAAATAACGTAAACATGTCAACATCTCTGATGCTGTGTAACGGATATTGCAATTTAATAAGTGCTCCATACTAACAGAACATGGTTTGTTCCTATTATCAGGTCCATAATTAAAAGCCTCTATTCTATTATTCAACGTGGAAAGCGTAAATAGTTCATATGTTCGAATATACGCAAGCAATAGGAAACTAAGGACATATTTTGATACGCCTTCTAGCACGTCATGCATAACATCTACTCCTATCTGATCAAATAAACAAAAACCATCTATATTCATCCACACACACTTTTCTTTAATGCCTGTCAATGAGGAATCTTTCTTTTGTAAATCATCTTCATAACTTGTAGCGTCTCGTAACAAAGATTTATTCTCGTAACATTGAACCTGTAAAATTTCTTTTCTCACTTTGCATACTCTACACGCAAAATTGGCTGAGAAACTTTCAACAAATCCTGCAATTGAGTGTAGACCGAGATTATCCCCAAGAATAAGAGCAAGTTCGAAATAAATATTACCTGTAAATTCTGGAATATCAATGAATATTCCAACATTTCTAAGATAATTCAGTTCATCTATTAACGGTTGAAAAACTACACTATTTCCGAACGCTCTTCTATCTTCAGAATGAAAGAGCAATACCAAGAAAATGTTTGAAAGAATTGAAGTTCTCGAAGGAGGAAGACACGGAACAGAAACATATACGGCACCTAATTTATGTACACTACTACGACTGCCAAGAGGATTTCCAGTTTCATAATCATCGTACGATAGGAACAATGGAATGACAATGCGACCTTCATGATGATTTCGTCGTTCTTTCCAAAACGTTCCCTGAATGAAGTTTTCCACTACATTAGACTGGTGGACGAGATTGTCCATGCACTGTAACGTTTCTGAAAGCACGTTGCGTAGGGTAAAAAAGCGCTTCAACACATGTCTGAGAGATATAAAGTGTTCCACACAATTTATGGTTGCCATACTCCCAACATTACCTTTTGTGACATACTCCAATCTCTCACCGATTACAACAGACTTAGGTGGAATATAGCATCCTAATTTTTGAAAATATTGTAACCTCTTACTTTCTGTAGAGAAATCTGTTACAGGAGAAGTAATTAACGAAGAAAGTGTTTCAGCTATAGGTCCTGAAGATTCTGGAGCGATAAGGCCATTCTTTGACATTTCTTCTATACAGTTTTTCACACTAGGGGCAAGTGAATTAGAGAGCAAGTCTTGTAAACCATTAAATATCTTATGTATCGCATTACGGGGTAGCAGTACATTTGCATACAATGATGATACAAAAGTTGCAAGTGAATCGTTTACACTTAATAGATGTGATACTTTCCCACCAGTATTTGAGAAACTCTCTACTTTTGTGGTATGTTGGTCAGTCAACTGAATTGCATTTCCGACACTGAAGCACTTATCCTCTGTTATACTTGTCGAAATTGCACAATCATTTGACTTCATAGTACAGGTATGTTCCTTAAAGTAATGCCTTTTGAATGAATTGAACAAATTGAAAGAGCGTCTACAATTTCCTTCAACGCACTTATAAACTTCAAAAGAGAACTCGCTATGTTTGAACATGAAATGAAACTTGAGAGCTTTTAGATTTGGAACGCTAATGTGACATAGAAAGCACAGAACCATTTTAATGTATGAGACGTGCGGTATGAAAGAGTAAAAAGTTAATGACTGTTACATTCAAGTTACACTTTTATACATATTATTACAAAAGCTATGAAACTAAATATACTTGGGTGATAATTATTTAAGAATTGTTGTTTCGTAAAAGATAAAAGTCAGAATATAGAACATGTATATTACGCTACTCCAATGTCACTAAGGAGAGTGTTGATGGCTGTTGATTCCTTGTCGTAAGTTGACGATAAATGGTAACATGATCTTTGAAGGAATGCCCACACATCATGAGATTCTACCGAATAACTAGCATTTAAGGACCATATAATCTTAAAACAGCAGTCCACGGCACTCATTATATTTGGTAACGTATATACCACATCATCGACTATTACGTGAAAGCCACTTACTTCATTCAGTTCTCTTCCTACAACCATGACGTATGGCTGTACTGTTAAATGCAGATCTTTGAACTTCGCCTGCCTTGCACTTATGCTGTCTTTTAGTTCTGCACACGTTTGTATTCTTGAGATGAAGCCCTCTTGTACTTCGGCCTTAGTTGGTCTCCAAATCTTCTGCGAAGTTTTCACATGAACGCTATTTACGTTCATAAGATAGGGTATGAGTAGAAAAGCTGCTAATGTTGATACTTCTTCCGAATCTGGAATAAAGTTGAAAAGTACTAGTAAATAAATTGATAAATGAATTTCTTACAAAAAAGATTTAGTTCCATTGCAGAAATATAATATTCTTTGATGACGACAATGACAATGGTGGAATGAAACGAGAGAAATAACAGGAAACCTTCACACACAGTATTTGTCCCCTACAGGTTTCACTTAGCATAAGTGGGATCAAACTAGTGACTCCACGCACCAATGTGAGCGCTGTAACACTCAGCTACTGAAACTGTACGAATTCTCTGCATAACTCGGCTTTATTATTGCCGTGTCACGAATGAAACTTTCTCAGTTGCTACTAATTATAATAATAATAAAAAAACTAATGCAATTTCCATAATATTTCAAGCGCTTTTAACCGGAAAGACATTTTTAAAACAAAAAATCAGCGAGATGTGAACATGCTACACTTTGTGAAATGTGCAACGTTTTCCCTCCATCCATGTCCTTTACCCGCATCCCAGCTCACCGTAGAAATGATTGTTTTGGATTGAATGTGTAAAGGCCTTTAACAACATGAAAGTAGGTAGCAAGTTAGAATCAAATTGTTCTTTTTGGGAGGGCTCTAGCTATGTTCAGGGTTGAGGTTTAAATCAGATGGATTAAAAAAAAAAGTTTTTTTTAAGGACTTTGTTTGAGAAAGTACAACTATATAATAATTATTTATCCAGTTAAGAGTTAAAATCCCAATGACTAAAAGGTCTGCCCTGCAGAGGCAAAGTAGGGCTGGGAAGTATCGTTCTGAACCATCTTTGCTGGTATTGTCCCATAATTTGTTTGGTAGATCTATAGACAAACCTTATTTCTGAAGATCTTACCAAGGGATTGAACAGTGACCCTGTCGACACAAATAAAGATAGCATAATAGCTATTGAAGAAATATGTTTCTCATGCAGGAACTAGATGCCTTGATCTAGTTTAATTTCCTGCTGTTGTGACTGTATGTTGAGTGAAAAGAATAACAGACTTGCTGGAAGGAGAGTAAGAGGAAATTGAAGTACCATGAAGAAACCTATACACACCATTAATAAACAATTGGTTACTCAGCAAAACCAGATATACACAAAATACTTGTCCGATACAAAGCATATGGAACTGCTGGAATTTGAACCAGAGAAGTAAACGATTATCCAGCAGATCTACTATTGCCGTACCGCGACTGAAGAACAATACTCTTTCCCATGTCTTCCAGTCAACTTGTTCCCAAAGTTAAAAGCGAAAAAATCTTACTGGACAGGGATTTCAATCAGCTAATGATCGGATAACCACAGTAGATTCCTGCTTTTCGGGACTTTCTAGAAACGTATGTTCTGGATATTATATAAGCATTGAGATCCAACTGAATTGTGTTTATTGTAGCTAAAGAAGACCACATTACTTGATATGTAAAATTATTTTTTTTTTTTATTTATTTAAGGAAAGGACATAAGGAGGGGTTCGGGCATCCAACTACTAAGTCTCATCAGCCCTTAAAGTGAGGCTAAGACGGAGGAACGAAGTTCGCCTGCCCTCAGATAAGGTACTACCCAGGCATTTATCTGGAATAGCTGAGGGCGATCAGAGCAGGCTAGGGTTCGTTCCCACGCTCGACCTACCCAAATGCCGCATGGGTGGCAGATGCGTTGAGAAATAAAAGTACTTCAAAGACGCAATTACATTCTTTCATTTTACGCCTCGAAATGTTCAGCTGACCCTCGTAGATCACGTTACATGAAAATGAAGTTGCACCAATGAAGCTTCTAAATTCTTATATCAACGTTATCTATAGCCATATTTTTCAAGCCGAGACAGAAGTGACGAATTACATAATGTAAACAAGTAAGTATTATTCCAGAATTTAAAGGTACAGTATACTTCAAATATACAAATGCAATAGTAAAACCCTGAATCAATTTGCGAAAACTGTTTGAGCTACCTATTACCGTTTTTGAGTTATAGTCCTTACTGTTGAAACAGGAGGTAGTAGATTTCTACCACTTCCGGTTCAAGGAAATGGGATCTAACCTTGCGATGCTAAATCAATTCCCAAAAGCCGCTTGTCGATACCACTGACCATTTCTTATTTATGGCCATTAATGTTGAAACCGGAAGTAGTAGTGAATTTCTACCGTTTTCGGATTTAGTATAAACGCAAGAGTAGAGATGGTTTATTTTCTTGAAATCGTTAATCGATTTCCGGAAACCGTTTGTCGCTAGGCATTACCATTTTTGAGTTATGACCATTAGTGTTGAAACCAAAAGTGGTCAATTTCCGGTATAAGTGAATGGTTGTTGAAGGAGATGCAACCAATTCTTTGGATGCTGAATCGATTTCCGAAAACCGTTTGTCAATAATTCTTACAGTTTTTGCTGTGACAGACAGAAAAATGAAAAAAAAACTTTAAAACTCTATATATATATAAAAAAACTTACTTCAACCCTAAAAACCTGGTTTAAACCATAGAACTTGCTTTCTAGTTAGTACAGATATTTTTCTAAACTTTTTTTCATATTTTCCTAAATGATATGTAACAAAGAAAGTTCATGTTTACCGTAGAAACTTTTCTTTCCTTAAGCAATTCGTTTCAGGATTTTCATGAACTTACTTCAATAGAATTAATGAAACAATTTCATCAGTTAATTTTACTCTGGATGCACACTTACGTTAATTGTCAAAGCATAGTAATACCCTTTTTTGGGGTCACTGTTTAAAGGTTCTGTTTTGTTACATACTTTTACACAGAGAAAAGTTACGTACCGTTCCTGTACTGTAGGAAATGAAACAGTCGACCATCAGAGTTTCGTGGTTTCTTCTTTTTCGTGGCAACGTCAAAAAGTTTTGACTTTAATACTGGGAAAGTTTCAAATAAGCTGATTGTGTTGTCTGAGTACATGTACTCATAGTCCTTAAGGAGCTGGAAAGAAAAAAAGTAATTATTTTCATTATTGTAGTAGCTAATTGGAATATAAATTAATATTACTTACAAAGACATTAAGATATATTATCATTACGGTGTTTCGCTACCAGTACCTGAGCTAGTTAAAGAAACGTGCCTGAAGAAATTACGCCTACTTGGTTAAAATACAGAATACTAGTATGTTTGATCCTTTCTTGCTTACAACAAAAGGTCTGCCATTGAGTGAATATTGTATATCTTTCCACATTTACTAGTTCGACAATAAGAAACATTAAATAAATGATGTTAGTAAGCATGCATCCAAAATCTAAATGAGATAGATATGAAATTTATTCCAATGAGCAATCCTGCGAGAAATACTGATAGCGAACAACAGAAAGTAGATGTTATAACACGACAAGAATTCCTTGATATATTTCCAAGACCAAATGAAAAGTGTATGGTTACTTCTGTTAACAAATATTCTTTTATGCATCATTTTCTATTACATTTTTAAAATTAAGATCTTAAGGCATTAAATACATTCAATATTAAATATAAGTCCAAAAACCTCAAGATATTCTAATATCAACTTATCCCATTTGTCGTGGATGTCAAATAGAAGGAAGACGTGGGGTCATTTATGCTTCCCAGTGAGTGATCATTTATGCTATTATTTTCTGTTGTGCTTACTGTATACTGTGATCGGCAGAGAAGCGGGAGGTATCATAGTTGAATTTTATGCAACTCTATTTCAAAGTAACTGTTTATATAAGGAGCCTGTTTGATTTCTGCTGTTACGACTAAAAGGAACAGTTATTCGCCAATGGGAATGTCTCGTCTAGCAATCATTAACGGAGAAATGAGAACATCTTTAGGGTAGCACGTATGCTCCTTGCTCTCTGGTACTATATTTTATTCGGTTTACAATAATAATTTCTAAACCTATATTTAGTCACAAACACCTTTGTTGGAATTTAATATCCCAAAATGCCATTATGTAAAAGTTATTATGACAAAAATAGCCCATGTGCGCAGGTCATCACTACTGGAACATATGTATTAGGTAATTTATCACAAATGGAATAGTATTGTGCAATCAGAGTTATTAGTTAACTATATTTCAAATCAGAAGTAATTAAAGGTATAAAACACATTCTAAATTTAACATACTAACCTTATATGTTCCAGCAGTGGTGAACTTTACTGCTCTAAAACATCTCAATAGCTCAGGTGTAAATTTTGAACGCCTTTCATCGCAACGTCTTTAAAGCAAAATAATGAAGACATTTCCTATTTACATTTTATATATATCATTGCAGTGGCATTCATTAATTACAAAGTCATTCTATTCCAGTTTTTTGACCGGTAATAATATACATTATGTAAATGTAATATATTTATTCCCCTATATGTGAATCTAAAGTGCATTAAAACCATTTACATAGAATTAATCTTTGTTACTGTAGGAGAACAGAAGTTCATAGACAATTTCTTAGTTCCCTTCGAAATACGTGTCTTCTTATATACTCTTTCAGCACCAGAAACCTCCTAGGTTCATGTATGCAGGAATAGGTATAATACATTAACGTAGTGTGTATTGTTGTCGGTTGAAAAGCTCTGGTAGGGTGAATTTGTAATTAGTGAATACCACTAAAGTCTATAAATACGCGTAAAATGTAAAAAATAAACATCTCATAGTATAGCTTAGACATTTCGACGAAAGGCGATCTAGATTTACGAGTGAAATATTGACGACCACGTTTCGAGTAAAAATACTCATTACTAATGGAACACAAAGTTATTATATTACAATTCAAATGGTTTGTAACATGGTTTTCGTTTCTGCTTACAAAAATGGCGTTTGGTACTAGCAAATTGATATAATACCCATTCAATTTACCCAGGATGTCAATAAGAAACAATGTGTAGCTTACCAGACAATACCCCAGAGGCTTCCTCAATACTTTAAACTCCTGCATGTATTCTTGTATTGTCGGTCCGTCAGCAGATAATATACGTGATAATCGTGCACATGTAGTCAATTGCCATTTCTTCTCAACTGTCTGCCACGGTTCGGTAGAGTGTCGCAACCACTGCAAGCAGTCTTCAAGATCTATATCATTGATCTCAATTCCAGTTGATAAATTTAATTCTGTGCAACGTTTTCCCGGAGTACGCTGTATTTGATCGGTTGTAGTTGATGAGGATGAAGCTGTTGAAGACCTACTAGAGTGAATTAAACCATTAGCTCTAGCTTTTCTCTTTAAGTTATGAATCATATCAGGAAGCTTTCCTATGACTCTGTTCACCATACCTCGTGAACTTTCTGCACACACTTTGTTGAAATAGACTGATGTCAGCTCTTTAGGAAATACCTTCTTTATTTCCTGTGTCCAATACACGTAAGTGGAAGTCGTAATATGTTTGGATGGATCGTCCCTTAAAATATGACTACAAATTAGTTTAGTCAAGGTTCGCCGTGCTGACACATCCAATGGAACTGTTCTGTCTCTTCTAAGTAGACACTTTCCATCAAAGGCATCTTTGAGAATGTCTACAAGTTTCTGCAATAAACAGAAGTACACCGTGACCTTAGTGAATTAGATTTTTTTATAATGTGTTATGCTATCCCCATTCATGTTCACTCTACAGTGTTCAGTGCTGTACAAAACTATCTTTCGTTGTAATCAAAAGTATCGGGACAGGCCAGTAATAACGAAATAGGTGGACGGAAGAAAATTCAATGTTGCTAGTGAGTATTAATAGAAAAACTGCATTAAAGGGCTTACTGCCATTACAACAGCCATCTTTGATTCCTCCATTTTAGACACCACGTAATATTTTTCAAATGGAAAAGTTGTGTGACATTAATTTAGACTAAAAAGACTTTCAAACGAGAATCTGAACTCAAATTTGACCAATCACCATTCGTTTAGTATAAAATCACGCGTAACCCATTCCTTTAAATATATATCGTCGTATGAAAACCAGAGGAACGTAACTCTATTTTTGTAGGTTTTGAGGAGAGAGGGGAAAAAAGTTGTTTTTCCCAAACAATTGAATCGTTGAGCTCGAAAACCGGTCATCTCCATCCAAGCAAATTTCAAAGGAGTGGCAAACAAAACTAAATTAGTCAATATTCATCCGACATATAGGGCTGTTTTAATTTTCGGACCGTAGAACGGACATTTTTCTACTTTCCAAAATGAAAATAAAACTGTATGTCACATACATATTGATTAATTTAGTTTTGTTTGTCACTCCTCTCAAATTATCTTCGATGGAGATGACCTGTTTTCGAACTCAACGATTCAATTGTCCTTTTATTAAGATGGTAAACACATTATTGCATAACAAACAAGTCAATGACAAAGTCAACTTCAATAACACTTTAATAACAGCAAGTGGGGCTTTCAGAATTATGTTCATAATCTAAGCAAACAAAAATTCCATTCTTAGAGTTACGTTCCTCTGGTTCTCATACGACGTTATGTGATATCAAAATAGAGGAATTCAATATGGCTGTCATAATGGCAACACTCCCATTTAATGCAGCTTTTCTATTAATACTCACTTGCAACATTGGATTTTCCTCCGTCAACGTATTTCGTTAATACTGGTCTGTCCCGGTACTTTTGATTAACCCTATATAAATATGGGCCCCAAAATGTCTCCGTTCAGTCACATGCTACACAAAATTCGAAAAATTATGTTTCAAAACTGTCTTGCTTGAAAACTATTGAATCTACTGCAAGTTCAAGCAAGAACCAACGAGCGAGAAGTAAATGTATAGTGATACCCAAGAAACTATATACAGGGTGCGGCAGCGTTCGTAGCGTAATTTGACTTGAATTGCACAATGACGTCCTGCATGAATGCGCGCCAGCTCGTGCCGCATTCGTGTACTAATGAGCTGCCATTTCGAGTGTGACAGTGATACGGAGCGGTGGAGTGCACAGCATCGTGCCTTTGCTGTTGAAAGTTATTTCAAGAATAACGACTCTGTTATTGCTACCCAGCGTCTATTTCGGCAACATTTCAACTTGGGACGTCATGGGAAAGTTCCAGGTGGACGGACCATTGTGAGGTGGGTACGTGCATTTCGAACAACAGGTACTGTTTGCAGTGGCAAACCGGGAAGAAATGAAAGAACTGTGCGGACACCAGAAGCCGCGGAAAATGTTCGTGCTGCAATATTGCGTTGGCCAAAAAGATCTGCTTGTCGTCATTCGCAAACTGTGCATATGTCCGATCGCTCATTCAGGAGAATATTGCACGAAGATCTCCATTTTCACCCATATAAGTTGCAGATTGTTCAGGAAATTAGGCCTTGCGATTGGATTTCACGAGAAATATTCTGCTTAACCATGTGTGATCTCCTTCGCCAAAGTCCACAAATGTTGCACACCATCCTGATGTCAGAGGAAGCTCATTTCGAGTTATGTGGTTCAGTGAATAAACAGCATATGCGTTATTGGTGTGATGTAAACCCGCATGAACTGCACATCAAGCCCTTGCACAGTTCTCGTGTCACAGTGTGGTGTGGAGTTGCTTCCTTTGGAATTATTGGCCCTTACTTCTTTGAGGATGACAGTGGTGTGGCTGTAACTCTCACCAGTGAACGCTACCTAAAGATGCTGCAAGACTTCGTTCTTGCCCAATTAGATATAGTCGATGTGGATGTGGAACAATTATGGTTTCAACAAGATGCAGCGCCCTCGCATACAGCCAAAATTTGCATGAATTTCTTGCGACAGACATTTCCAGGTAGAGTAATTTCCCGTTTTGGTGACATTTCCTGGCCGCCTCGCTCACCTGATCTTTCATGTGCAGACTTTTTTTTGGGGGGCTACCGTGCCACCATTCCTGAGTTGAAGGATCGCATCAGAACTGCCATCGGCAATGTCCCAGGGAACACATTACCCCGAGTTATGGAAAGCTTCCAACGCTGCCTAGATGAATGTGTTGTGCAGAGGGGTCATCAATTGACAGGAGTCATATTCAAAAAGTAATCCACGCAATGGACAATGACTTACACATTAGTAAATTGCATACCTTTAACTATTAATTGACATCAGAGGTAATACATAAATCACAATTACTGCCTGATGGTATGTTGTTAATATCCTACTATGAACGCTGCCGCACCCTGTATAATTACATGATTTAACATTACAGATGTACTGTACCTAATCACGTTACCGATTATTGTTTTCATAAATACTTTGGTTTAATTATCAGAATGCCTACAAAGAGAAATGTATCTCTACAACCAGCAACTTCAATACATTCTCTAAAGGAATCAACATTTGCGAGCGTTTCATAACTCTATAAATTGGAACTTCAGGCACTAAGGCCTACGAGCACTCTATTTAAGGCTCCCATACGTCCCAGTTTTACCAGGACACGTCCCTGTGTCCTGAAGTTTTTCGCCTTGTCCCGGTTTATCATTAATTGAAAATCAAAAGCTTTCACAAGATAATGAAACCGACTTATACTTTTTACATTGCAAAACCACGCTGAGGAATTGTAACTATCATTCTACTTGCAGGTTTCTGTAATTCTTCAATCTTCATATTTCCAAGCTTTCAACTCTTCTTTAGAGTCTTGGTCACGGTGCTTAAAAACAGGAAGAAAAAGAACAAAACCGTCAAGGAATAAAAAGGAACAGACTTACCAAGGGGAAGAGCTGTGTAGAAAACACGTTGTCAAATGCATCAGCGATCTGCAGATGTTCTTGAAGCAAACTAAAATATGGCGGAGTCAGTTTATGCGTCTTTACTGTTTCTGTTGGAAGGTTGCCAACTCATTATATTTGTATTATCATGCTAATGCTGGGAAACTTTTGTGATACCCTCCTCCCATTCGTCACTCACCATCCCTTGTCTAGATTTAATTTTGTTTTTGTTTTCAAAAGAATAAATAAATTTTCAACAACCGGTCTCTCTACTTCATTTCTAGCTCCAAATAAAATTTTTCAATCTCCTACCCTGTGTTGCGTTTCTTTTAAATGTTTCGATAAACCTGACACCGGATTTTCCGCTTTCGAATTCGTAATGTGTTCTTTTACTCGGACTTCTAAATTTCTTTTCGTTTTGCCTATGTAACTCTTGGCAACTGCATTTTTTTTTTCGTAAATACCTGCTTTCTCATTGGAATCTGTGCAATAAGTCTTAAATTGGACGACATTTTTTTCTAGAGTTTTAGGTGGTTTAAAGACTGTACGTAAATCGTATTACGTGTTGATTCTATTTAGTGCAGTTGTCAGTCTAGGAAAAATAGGCAATCATACCCATCCCTTATCCTTCATGTCGGTTTCAGGTTAATCGGAACTAACATTCTGACTCCACCATTCTGACTCCGCCATATTTTAGTTTGCTTCAAGAACATATGCAGATCGCTGACGCACTTGACAACGTGGTTTCCACAAGCTCTTCCCCTTGATAAGTCAGTTTCTTTTCATTCCTTGATGATTCTGTTCTTTTTCTTTCTGTTTTTAACCACCGTGATCAAGACTCCAGGGGAAATTCGAAAGCTTGAGAATTTAAAGATTCAGGAATTACAAAAGCCTGTAAGTAGAATTATTCTTTTTGCTTTATATTCGGACAATGCTATAGGAGCACAGGTTCAATCTTAATTTTATAATTATTCTAATCGTTGCTTCACCGGATGTGACATCATGTTAAAAATGATGGGGAAATTTACCAAACGACGACTGATATTCAGTTGGGGCCCGCAGTGTTTAAATCCCCCGAACTGTCACTCTTATTACGAGAGTTTAGAATGGATACCCCGTTTTCCAATCAGAACACTTGTAACTTGTGTGAGAGAGGAAAGAGGGGAAAACATCGCGAATATTTACTAGTTTGTAAGATGTAATTTTTTTTTTCAAAATATGATATCCTTAACTCTATTATGAAAATTGCTTTTTAAAGCTGCATTCCTGTCATTTTATTTTATCATGTAAATAAATAACAGTAATTAAAAACCATATTTAAACTTTGTTTCATATCTCTGAAGTTTCAAACATATTTATTACCATCTGTACTTATTTTAAATTATATAACCTTTCCAAGTTTTTAACCTAACGTATCAATAGTAACAACGATTCTTATATTTAAATCAGTATATGCAGGTAAAACAATTACCAAGTTTTCTTTCGTATTCAGTTGTTCATCCATATCACCCTGTATATGTTTATTAAGGCTACAATCTGTTGCTGAATCAGAAATGCTATTCCCTGGCATACAACTGGTGTCTCCCTGTGATTTTGTAGATACATCTGGAGCGGGTATTACAACTATATCAGCACTGTCAAACTCGAGTACGTCTTCTAATGATGGTTCAATATCAGTAATCTCCACTTCCTGTAATATGTAATTTGGTTGAAATTGTACATAAGTCATATTTCTTCACTAACACGAAAACTTTATTTTGACATCGCGCTAAAAGATACTATTTAGAACACGTGTAATTATATAACACTACAATATAAGTAGGTAAAACCTGGTATGTTTTTATTGTATTCAAACAATTATATGAAGCATGCATTAAATCAAAATCAACAATATGTCATTCATTTAACAATTATTGAATTACAAAGTATTGAAAATGAAATTTTTGAGTTTTACGTCTCATGGTTATGCCGGTTAGGCTAAAGGAGACGGTGATGATGAGTAATGAATGAAATGGTGTAATGAAGAAAGTGGGAGGAAACGTGAAAACCCCGAGAAAACCCACGCACACGGTGTTTGTCCACCACAAAGTTCACTTCGCGGGAGGAGGGTTTGAACCAGGACCCCATGCACCAGAGGTGAACGCTCTACCACTGAGCCACCGCGGCCCTACAAAGTATTGAATTTCACTTTAGACACTTAGAAAGAAACTATAAATATCGCAAAACTAAAGAATACAAAGGCTTTTGTGAATTGTTAGAGTCGTCAAGTCCAGGAGGCTTAGGTGGGCGGGTCATGTAGCTAGAATGGAAGAAAGTAGAAACGCTTTCAAAGTCTCGACTGGAAGACCAATCGGAAAACGGCCATTACGAAGACCTAGGCGCAGATGGGAGAACAATATTAAGATGGATCTCGCAGAGATTGGAATACAAAGTAGAAACTGGATGCAGTTAGCTAAGGATAGAAGTCAGTGGAGAGCTTTTGTGAACGCGGCATTGAACCTCCGGGTTTTATAGGCCATAGAGTTAGTTAAAGAATACAAAGCACATAAAGGTGTGTAAAAAAAAAAAAAAAAAACTTATGAGCAGTGCTTGTTTACAATTTTGTGCGCATTGAATTATCTCTTCTTGTGCCGACGAAACCTACAGTAGACGAAAGCTTCAAAATTCTACGATAGTTTTGCAATACTTTTCTTTCCTTGATTTTTTCATTTTAAAAAGCCGCTGTATCTTTTAAAGATTATATATAGATCTGGTGGAAAGGTTAGGTTAGGTTTACATTTAAGCGTCACACAGTTATGCCATGTCGGCTAAAGGAGACAGACCTACTGATTATAGTGGAATCCGAACTACTTTTTCGTTTAACAGTACCTCACTGGAAATCGTACCAGGGTCCACGCGCATCAAATGCAAGTGTGCTAGCCACTAGACCCAGCGGAGGTCCAACTGGAGGAAAGAAACGACCTGCCATATGTTTTACAGGAACATGCATTGACTTATCCATAATCTTTAGTTGTGTACTACTTAACGTACAAATATTTATGTAGCTAATTTCGTTGGGATGGGGATGAGACGTTTATGGTTGCAAGACTTCCAACATTGTAAAGGAGAACACATTCGGTTGGCAACAATGTTAGTTTGGTGATGTTAGCTATTATGCCAAACAATATCCTGCCGATATTTCAATGGTGTAACATTTCGGAGTTTAGTTGTCTATTAGTTCAAAAGTTACGACGTCGTAACAAGATAAAGGGCCCATCCTGTATAACTATTATCTCTATGAACGTAATTGTATATATACAAGAGAGTGTCGTTCCACAGAATGAAACTACAGTACACTTCCAAACTACGCAAGTTCATAAAATCCCGAATCGATTTTCGGAAACCGCCTGTAGCTAGCTATGACCGCTTCAGAGTTATGACTTACTGTTGAAACCGGAAATGATCGACTTCTACCACTTTCGGTTTAACTTGGAGGTTCTTCAAGAAGGGGGAACGAATTCTTGGGGTGCTGAATCGATTGACAAAAACCGCTTCTCGATAGCTCTTATCGTTTTAGCTGTGATACCTTGATAGACAGACAGCCGTTCTATAACACTTCTTCAGAGTTTCTACAGATCTTGAAAAATCTATTTCCCTGACTTCTCGCTGACTTTTACTGACCTGACCTTTCATGACTGGTGTCAGAAAACGCTGGCATATAAATAAGGAATAAATAACATTGAATATTTATATATAAGAAGAGACAAATAGTAATCAATTGCTCATCAGTACAACAAAAAATAGAAATAAAAACCAAATAGGTATTATAATGGTTGGCTAAGCTGAAATTGGTGTACAATTAATGTTAGAAAACTATATTTTATAAAATTTCCCTGGCTTTCCCTGATTTCCAGTCTTTTTCCTTGACCTGCAATATTTTCTCTCAGTTCTCTCTGAGAAGTAGGAACCCTGTTCTTACACTTATGCATAGCATCGTTTGGAAGTGTAATATAACTATACGATACCTTTAAATACTTTGGAAGCTTTGTCATTTATATACTTCAGATATGCTAGTAATGATAAAACTACGAATAAGTAAAATATACAACTAACCGCAGAATCACAGTCTACTAGTTCCACATGTTCCAATGTTTCCTGAACAATGCTCTGTGTCCCACTTTTGGAAACAGAGAATTTATGTCTTCGCCTTGGAGCATGGCCATTATGTTGCTAGTAATTTCATTCTCTGGAAAATATATTAAATAATTACACTTCTGTAGGACAAAATAAGACTGCAAGGTGTGATGTGATCACGGGGGCAGACTACTAAAAATGATACAAAAGCTAACATATTTTCTTCTGCCTGTTTCTCGTAAGTGGAAAGAGATAATGAAATGTAACTTACCACAATAATAGATAATGTTATTCTACACCCGAAATATGAATCGGAAGAATTTTCAGTGTTGCCATCCATAGAAATTAAAGTGTGGCCAGAATATGAATTACCCAAAAATCTAGGTTAAGGCAGAACTAGAAGAAAGAACTCAAGGATATTTGATGACTTATCATGTATTGGTTCCTTGTTAACTACTTTCTAAATAATATTTGTAATTATTTTGTAATAAGCTTTCTGTATTTGTATTTATTATAAATTTTCTGTATTTGTGTTTACTATAAAGTTTATTAATCATCTCTGCCGATGTTTGAATGGTGCAAAATTTCAACGTTTTTTGTATTAGTTTTTCAGATATTTCCAGATAGAGTTTTAAATGCCTCACCCTATATATAATAGTAGCTTCACATACCCGCTTCGCTGCGTCTGACCAACAATTCCACCCTAATAAACAGAATTTTCGAAATTCCCATTTTTACTAAGATATCAAAAACCACTGAAACACGAGTCAAATTATTTAAAATCAGAAGTCCAAATACACAACTTCAAAATTTCTAACTTAATGGCCCAAAAGGGTATTCCGAAGAATGCTAATGATTAGGAGATATGCCCATCTTATTAAAATACTTTCCCCTCTTCCTCGTCGAATTTCCATAAATCATTCCTTAGAGATACTCTATGTCACGAATCCTACGTCCCTTCAAGTTTCTAAGTTAAGCAATTTCCATCTTATTAAAATATTTCCCACCCCCTTTTCCCCTTCCATCCTTTTATTTTCTTCTAGGCAATATGTCAAAAAACTCTGAAGCACGTGTCTAATTATTTTAAATGAGAAGTCCAAACCCCAAATTCCATGTTTTTAACCTTCAATGTTTCGACATATCGATATTTTACTGTAATAATTACAAACACACACCTTTCTTCATTTTCCTTTTTTTTTCTTCCCATTTTTTATAAAATATAATAAAAGACTGAAACACGTGTCAAACTGTTTAAATCAGAAGTCCAAATACAATTCGTCAAGTTTCTAACCTTAAAGAATTAGGAGATACGGACATCTTTACAATATTTTCCACCCTCTTTCCCTCATACCCGCCGAATTTCCAGAAATCCTTCCTTATTGCTACCCTACGTCACAAACCCTATGTACTGACCAAATTTCAAGTTTCTAGCCTAAGCGGTTTGGCTTGTGCGAGGGTCAGTCATTCATTCAATCAGTCACTCAAGACTTTGCATTTTATACATAAAGATCTGATATTGTCCCACTGCACGATGGCACCATACTTCAAAAGAGGTTGGTTTTAATCCAAATTATTATTAGCTTTCGTATAAAGTAATTGTATCACCATATAGTATAAGGGAATAGTTTAAAAAAATCACTCACCATTATGAAGAACATTGTATGTACACAGCCTTAAAATTTGTAATTATTTCAAAATCGAATAAACTAAGTTGAAGGCTATGAATTTGTACTACTTCCGTTGGTAATGAATGCTGCGTCTCAAGCACTTACAGCAAAAGCCAATAACTACCATTATCGAGCATCGAACAAATGAACCACAGTGGGGACTTGTGGTCTTGCACTATTAACTTTGTCCTCTGGTTATTATTTTGACTAAGACACAGCCACAACAAGATTTTAATAAAATCTATTTAAACTTTCACTTATTAAAATTTAACTTTTTTAAATACCGGAAATCAAATACGGAGTAAGTTCAATATCTGAAAGGAGCATGAAGCACTGAACACTTTGACCTTAGTAGAAAACAAAAATATCTTTTTTTTAAGATACTTTCAATATTCACACCCTAAAACTATAGTATGACTTACTGAAACACTTTATGCCTAATTTCTACCATCTTAAGACGTATAGTACGTATAATCGTTAAATAACAATAAAATACATTGTATTAACACATTTAACATTACTAGATCCTTAAAAACAACTTTCAACTTCATGTCGTTTAGCATTTATTAAAAATTCAAATTGTGATAAAATTTAGTTGTGATTAAATTTACACTTGTTGGTCTTCCAATTAAGATTTAAGAAAAGCAATATTAAATTATTAGAAGACTAACATTGCCCTGCAGACAAGTAGGACAAATTCAAAGAAACAAATTTTATCACATGATCTCGCCCCACTCCCTTCTTCTTTGCTTCTCCGAGTGCGAGTTATTCGTTAGAAAATCTTGTTTTTGAACAACCATTCTTTAAACTATCAGAAAACATTTGAAGAAATCGGTGTACAAACTGAATTTGTTACATGAAACCTTTTATCTAAATTTTTCTAAATGATTATTGTAAGCATTACAAAAGTTTTTTTTTTTTCGCAGCGATTTGACTCTTCATTATACATGTAAGTAAAAGCTCTGTTATTACAATTTTGCGGCTATTTACTGATTCCTTTAGTTTTAATATTAATAAAAGGAAACAGCTACTATGGAGGCTAGTCGTGAATGTATCATATCCAATTAAAAATCTGCGGAGAACACATAAGAACATATTCAATTTCTACAATATTTATTATTTTTATATGTATACCGTTGGAGAAGGTAACTTATATTATTTATTTTCATTACTTTTACTTTCGCATTCTCTGTTTGTTTATATTTCTTTTCAACACCCACATTATACCTAAGCAAATAGACTATTGACAGAAAGCTTCAGACACTCCGCGCTCTCGGTCCAGTCGTAGCGTTTTAGCATCTTGGAACCTGAGAGGATGCAACTTTATTCTTTTGATAACATATACACTGGTTAACCCATTGTAGATTTACTACCGGTATTTTATATTTAAGTCACAACAACTTTTCACTTGCACTTACTAGAATCTCATAAAGATGCATAAGCTATTGAACATTTCATGGACACGGTTAATTAACAGAGCTGCAACATCGTACACTAACACTAATTTTTAATTAATAAACACGGAAGAGAGGAAAGGACTCAAAGCAAAAGGGGAGAAAATACAAAAACTGAGACTTTCTATCATAAACGAACAGATTCACATTATGGGCCTCTTCTATATTCCCTTTCTTTTCATATTAAAAGCAAGAATAAAACAACTCCTAACCAAAATTGACACTTTACAACACAAAGATATATATATTAGCTGAACGTACTCGATTCGCTGCGTCAAACAAAAGAGCCCCTTCCACCATCAGTGTTGCTAACAACCTCTGAAGAAAAAAGGCTAGATGGCCCTAACAAATAAGCTTTTTTATGCAAAACAAATATATATATAACTAGATTTTGAGCTGCTAACCTAAATTATAGATTTTAAATGCCTTTTTGTGTGTGGGATTAAAAGTAAGTTATAGTAAAATTTGAAATGTTGAATTTTATTCAGTGAAGACTAACAGGTAACATATATGACTCTCAATAACAAATTACTTTGTGAAAGTAAACAGCCAGAATTATCAGTCGAATATAAATAAATAATAGATGACGTCGCAGCTAGCTGAGGTGTGGAACTGGATGCACCGTCGTTGGATTGCGTATTGGTTGTGTAGACTGGAGGGCGCCATGGTTTAGTGGTAGAGCATTCGCGTAGCCTCTGGTTTGATCTTAGCTCGTACCAAGTAGGGTTTGTGGTGGACAAACACCGTGTGCGTGGGTTTTCTCGGTATCCTCCCACTTTCTAGATTCCACCATTTCATTCACTTCTCATCACCAGTTGTTTTAACCTATGCTGCGCGGCATATTTGTGCGTCGTAAAACTCAAAGATTTTTTTTTCTTTGTGTAGGCTGCCATTCTCCCAATTTTCAGTAGTATTTCTTTCGACAGATATAGCCCTTACAAAAGTATAATTTCTCCGCAGACCCACACGAATCATCATGGTTGCATTGAGTGTTTTCAAGCTGATTAGAAGTCCTATTTGTTTTCTTTAATAAACTAACACAATCTCCGTAGCATGAAGAACCGAAAAAGTTAATAAATTTGTATGAGAAAACTCTCATTCTTGCAATGAAATGCGAAATTTAAAATAATTTAAAAGCACTTGACCGTTACGGGAGCGACATTAAAATTATTTCTCAGTCGACAATTATTGTTAAGTAGCTGTAAAGCTGTAGGTAGGAAGAGAGAAGAAGAAAAATTAAGAATTTGTTGCGTAATAAAACACCCTTTCATGGGAAATCAATTAATACGATTGTATATAATGACAAATATTCTTCTCTTTTTATGTTTACACTTTATTTTCAAAGAAACAAAATGAAATGAAATCTTTGAGTTTTATGTCCCACGGTTATGCCGGTTAGGCTAAAGGAGACGGTGATGATGAGTAATGAATGAAATGGTGGAATGAAGAAAGTGGGAGGAAACGGGAGAACCCCGAGAAAACCCACGCACACGGTGTTTGTCCACCACGAAGTTCACTTGGCGGGGGCTGGGATCGAACCCGGTACCCCAAGCACCAGAATTTCAAAGAAACAGTATTGCGTAATAAAACACCCTTTCATGGGAAATCAATTAATACGATTGTATATAATGACAAATATTCTTCTCTTTTTATGTTTACACTTTATTTTCAAAGAAACAGTATTTTTAGAATTAATTTAAGGGCTAATAAAAAAGGGAAAAAATGGCAAAAGAGCTTCATCAAATCAGCTATATTTAAGGTTTTCGTAAATTTGCATAGCTAAATGCCTCTTCAAATAGGCTAATTTTTTCTTTCCGCCTCTTTTCTCCTCCTTTTCACTAAAATATCAAAACAATTAAACACGTGTCAACTTATTTTAAATAAGAAGTCGAAACATAGAACTTTCTAAGCTTAAGGGATTCAGAGATATGGATAACTTATTAAAATAATTTCCACCCTCTTTTCCACACCTAAGCCGTCAAATTTCCAAAAATTCTTCCTTAGTGGTATCCTACGTCACAAATCATATGTACTGTCAAAATTTGAAGTTTTAAATTCAAGGGTCACTCAATAATAATGCCAGAAAGGATCGCTAGTATTTACGAACAGCCTCAATTGTGCTGATACATTTCATTTTTCAACACTATGATACCTCCCTTGCATTGCTTTTGCAAATTACAAATCTTGTCATTCAGTTACACCAACTATTTCTCAATTAATAGTTATTCTGGTCAAATTCATTCATTCACTTTCTTTCGTCTTTATAATCATGCATATTGTACGAATTTGTGCTTGTGAACAAGACTCGTCAGGGTAAAAGATACATAAACATACATAAGTCTAATATACATACAAATTAAATTGAAATACTAAGCTACGTCTACTATATAAAAGAAACACAAAAATAGGCATTGCAAATACTATCAGTAATCAAATTCATTTACACATCGTATATAAAAGAAATGAAATAGATATCAAAGGGAAATTCAGTTTGTAACATGCCGTGACTTTCGGCATTACATACTGCATTAAATACCATATTTGCCGTCACTGTCATGAAGCCAACAAAATAAGCCACAATTCGGTGCTGCAGTAGTTTTGGCGCACCACACTTTGGAAGATTTACAGGCAAATTTTTAATACTTTCCATGAAAAGACACATTTATCAGGATGAAATTTCTGCAGGCTACAGAATAAAACAAAATAATACAACTATATTTTAGGTTTACAAGTGTAATATCGTTACAAGTTCTTTACGACCAATAAAATAATTGGAGTTTCTATTTTCCACCGGCTGCATATTTCTCCAGTGTACAGATCCTGTATTTTATGTTTAAAAGTGGAGCATTATACTAGTATGAAACCATGACAAGTGTTAATGAAACTTGTATCCTGGCTTAAACCCACTTTCTACTACCCTAGCCTTCGCGTATACTCACCATCGCCGACGCGCCGTCCCTTCGGATTCAACCCGCGCTAATGCGACGGCGAGTTAGCTCCGCCCTTCCGTCAATCGGTTAGATACGATTCGTGCTTTTAGTGGCCACCTATCATAGGTTGGTTTGTGTTTTGTGCACTATAGTTTTTACGTTACACATCCGAAAGCCGTATTTATGCACAACTTGTAAAATAATTGTAATTTTTTAAGGTAATAGTTAAGAACAGCTACTTCTCATCTCCCGTGCACGAGGACACATCTTACTGTTGCACTACCTAAACACCCTAAGTACAAGGGCAAGAACTCAGTCTATTACCTACTTTTTAACATTCTAGATAGTCAATGAATAATTCCTGAAAGTATGGCGTTTCTCGTCCTTCCCTAAATGGGAAGTACGGCTCCTTAACTATAACCTTTTTTAAGAACTCTTTTGTTTGCCTCCTTGAATTGTATCTATGTCACGTGAAATATTTTTATGCTGCCCAGTAGAATCCTTTTAGGACACAATAAGAAGAAAACTAGTGAAAGAATTTTAATTTTCCAACAATTCTTTCGGCTTACGTCCAGTTTCAAACCTTCAAAAATGCAGTTAAACCATTAATGATTGTTCGATTAGGTTAGTTTAGTGTTCCCGGTAATACTTTACTTACACGAACTGGGATTTTAGCCGCTTTTCATAGAAGTTGGTTTTCATTTCATAATATATTCTATTTTCTTGTGTAATTCTGTAAAAGTCAAAGCGGAAATATGGTATTCAACGTACCGATTCACCATCCTATACGACTATCATGCTCCTCGATCATCGGAACATTCATCGTATTGCAAATAGTATCAACTTCTACATGCATTTTCTCTGTGTTAATGAAATTCGTACCCTTGCCAAAACCCACTTTCTAATACTCTAGCCTATTAAACATAACTTTACTGCCAAGATTACACACATAAATATCACCTAAGAACTCCAAATCATTTCTTACTTAATTTCTCTCCTGTACTTTTTTTTTTTTTTTTTTTTTTTTTTAACGGAGGAGAACCTTTAAACTTAACCCATCCTTCCTAGTGGTGCGCCAAAAGTAAACCTGTACGCACAATTCAACAGCATTATCACATCAAATTTATGTGTGAGGTGTTTCGTACAGACGTAAAGTGAAAGCTACGTTTCAGTTTATGTTAACAACTAGCAAGACACTGCTATTTTTCGAAGGTCTATGAGCCGGGTGTAACGATACATACATACATGATCAACACAAACTTACCTTCGAATAATGGTATATATTGTTCCAATTTCCATGTTGTTAATAATGTTCTTGTTTCCTGCATCTTAATCGATTTAACGGAAATATTACACCACTTTCCTCTGTGATTACACTATTGCATACACATATGCCGCCTTACAGATAACCGCGACAGAACAGCGATGTTATTTTTTCTTTATCATAAAGCAGAGCGCCAATTTCCCTGCAACGGCAATTTCATTGTCTAAAATACCACACGTACTCGGTAATTATCAAATGCGTTGCGTGTTTACCGATCTCTCCTTATTTGAAGTAGCCGAGTAAATTAGTTAGATATAATTTTTCAAAATTAGTAGCCTAGAATTAGGTTAAAACAGCAAAGTATGATTTAACCGAACACTGCTAGGTTACAATAACCCAGAGAATTTCTTCAATGAGAGTATTTTTAACAGAAATTCGGCTACTGTCAAACGAGTTTTCATTTAACCCTGGCTTAGCAAACCCTCCATTTTCTCAGTGCAGTATGGGTGAACGTTGTGAAGCCTGCAAAGCTGTTCGTGGTAATCACACTCTATATTGAGCATTTCTGCCAACTGAAATCCGAACTTGTGACGGTCAAGAGATGATAACCCACATGACATAAATAGGCTATATCCAGTCAGATTTTTTAAGTGTACACGTGTCATTGCAAGCGTTCGTTTCGCCCGAAGGTTCTGCTTCTGAGCGAGCAGAACAGTAATTGTTCGTAACTATAACTTTTCTCCGCACATTCCATTAAGTTTAGGACATCAGTGTACTATTTGACTAAAGAATTCTTCATACAAGGATACTGAAATCATTTCATTCCTCATATCCTCTATAATATTAGGACTTATTTTAACATAATTTGAAATAGCATAATTTAACGTAATATGGCGAGGTACGAGCTATGCAAATTCGCAACTGGGGTGAAATACGTTTCTCTGTAAACAAGATAACTTTTTACCTATAACAGCTAGGGATTCTAATTTGGCATATATGTACCTTACAGCAATACAGAGATCCAATAACCGAACCAGCCATCTAGGGTTACTCTCAAGGTTAAATGGTCAAATTGAAGACTTTGGGGCAAAAACCCGTCAAGTCCAGGCACTGAAAGTGTAAATTAGATAGCTTCACAAGTGTTTCTTGTCATCCGATTTTCTTCAAACTTGGCACGTATATACTAGACTGAAGACAAATTGACACGTATTTTTTTTGTTTCTTTCGGAAAAGAGGTTAAGGGGGTAAAGGGCCCCTTTTCAAAAAAGGGTCCTCGTGATTAAAAGGGCCACTTTAAAGAAACAAAACTCGGCCGATGCAAAAATGACTTCAAAATAGGAAATACAGGTTTTGTCGCTTTGGCGAGAAAAGGGTTGCAGGGGGCAATGGCCACCTTCGAAATGACAAATTACTCCGCACAATCCTTTCAGAAATTGGATTTAAATGGAATTGCTTCAAACCGTGATATGTTGCAGACATGATGTCCCAAGAAAAAGTATAACGGTCACAACCACATATCACTGACGTTTGGCCACTACGAGGCCAGTTTTTTGAAGCCAACCGAAGATAGTGATGTTCTGTATTTCGGTGAAAATGACTGAAACTGTGATATGTTGTAAATGTGATCCTGAGGAAAAGTGTTAATGGGCATAACCACCAATCACTGATCGTTTGGCCACTACGAGACCACTCTTCTGGAACCAGCCGAAGATAATGATATTCTGTATTTCGATTAAAATGACTGAAACTGTGATATGCTATAGATGCTGTGATCCTGAGAAAATGTCTCAATAGGCACAACCACCAATCACTGACCGTTTGGCCACTACAGTGTCGCTTTTTTGGAAACAGTAGCTAACGATATTCTGGTTTTAGGTGGAATTGCTTGAAACCGTGTTGTAAATATTGTGACCTTGAGGAGAAGTCTTAATGGGCACAACTACCACTCACTGACCGCTTGGCCACTACGATGCATTTTTTTAAAGCAACCGAAGATATTCATGTTCTGTATTTCGGTGAAAATGACTGAAACTGTGATATTGTAGATATTGTTATCCTGAGAAAAAGCATCTATGGACACATCCATCATATTATGATCCTTTGGCCATAGGACTGCCATCTATGGAAAATAATAATAATAATAATAATAATAATAATAATAATAATAATAATAATAATAATAATAATAATAATAATAATAATAATAATAATAATAATAATAATAATACATCTCCCCTTCAAAATTCCTTATGGTATAGGTCTGAGTGTGAAATATCTCTGTTCGGATATCTCTCTTCCATTCATGGGAAGGAAATGTACTATCGTGTACAAAAGTGCACTAACACCTGTATTCTGCATATTCTTAGTACAATCACTAATATGCTTAATAGATATATTATGCTATAAATGAGAAACTGAAATCGCATTGATCATTTTATTGTATTTAACAGTAACTACCACTTCTTTAAAGTCATTGAAACAGATGAACGAAAGTATGTTAATTTTTACGTGACAATTTTGCATTTGGAAAATGAAATTTATTCTTTAAACTTCTACTTCAACTACAGGAAATTGCTTTAAGAAATCCTTTTTCACTCTCAATAAATATATAAAATTCAAATTGAAGCAAATTTCAAAATTTCCCTGATACAGTCCCTGTCTTCTTTAAAATTATCTAAACACATGAACAAAATACAGTATATTAAGATGGGAAAAGGTGTCAATTTTGAATTTACATAATAAAAGTTACTTTTTAAATCTATACTTCGAACTAGATACAATGGCCACTACAGGTCCATTTAAAGAAAACAGCCGGGTATAACGATTTTTTGATCTCGGTGTAAATGAATGAAAGTGTGATTTGTTGTAGATGTCGTGATCCTGAGAAAAATTGTCTAGGGCTTTGTTTTATCCCGTGAGATGAGGATGTGAATATGGGCTATGCTTAAATGATGTTCGCCGTTACTCTCCCCATCCCTTTCCGGGTTATGGGATATGAATTTTCAGGGTTTCATTCAATTCTACCAAAATTCCAGAGTATCCTTACCTTCTGCTGTTTAAAAAAATGTAGGTCCGTAGTTGCCAAATGGTCACTGATTTGTGGTTGTGACCATGGAGACTTTTTCTCAGGATTACTGTATCTACAACATATCACGGTTTCAAGTAATTCCACTAAAATCCAGAATACCATTACCTTTAGCACTTTTTTTTAAAAGGTGGTCCAGTAGTGGCCAAATGGTCAGTGATGGATGGTTGTACAAATTGGGACTTTTTCTCAGGATCATAATATCTTCAACATAACACGGTTTCAAGCAATTCCATCGAAACCCAAAATAACGTTACCTTCTGCTGTTTTTAAAAATGTGACCCTGTAGTGGCCAAACGGTCAATGATTGGTGGTTGTACTTACTGACACTCTTTTTCAGGATCACATCTACAACATATCAGAGTTTTAGTCATTTTAATCGAAATACAGAATATCACTATTTTCGACTGCTTTGAAAAAAGTGGCCTCGTGGTGGCCAAACAATCAGTGATTGGTGGATACACCCATTAAGACTTTTCACAGGCTCACAATATCTACAACATATCAACGTTTCAGTCATTTTTACCGAAATTCAGAGAGTCGTTATCTTCGGCTGTTTTCAAAAATGTGCCCCTGTACCCTGTAGTGGCCAAACGGTCAGTGATTTGTGGTTGTGCCCATTCAGATTTTTCTTAGGAACACTATAACTACAACATATCACGGTTTGAAGCAGTAGCATTGAAATCCAATTTCCGTTAAGGTTTGTGCGGATTAATATGTCACTTCGAAGTGGCCATTGCCCCTGCAACCCTTTTCTCGCCAAAGCGACAAAACCTGTATTTCCTATTTTGAAGTCAATTCTGCATCGGAAAGAGTTTTGTTTCTTTAAAGTGGCTCTTTTAATCACGAGGACCCCTTTTTGAAAAGGTGCCCTTTGCCCCCTTAACCTATTTTCCGAAAGAAACAAAAAAATACGTGTCGATTTATTTTCAGTCAAGTATATATGTGCCAAGTTTGAAGAAAATCGGATGACGAGAAATCCTTGTGAAGCTATCTCATTTACACTTTCAGTGTCTGGACTTGATGGGCTTTTGCCCCAAAGTCTTCAATTATTGAAAAATTTTCTGAAACCTATAGACATAAACCTATACGTTACAGTGACTTTAAAAAGGAAAAGTGTAAGCAGATAACGCCCACTAAGCTAGACAAAATACAAACACTCATCAGTCACATTGAACAGAAGGGAAATTATTTTTTCTAGATCACTATTTGTGCTTGAAAAGTTTTTTTTTACTTAGTGACAAATATTAATAATGGTTTAGAATAACATAAAGGTAACGGATGACTTTCAAGTTAACAAATATCAATATATACATTCATTAAGGAATTTGAAAGCATCACGCTAACGGATAACAGTTGTATCGTACTACTACAAATTTGTGTCATTTGGTAACGATGCTGATACATCTGGTTATCATTTAGTGAGAAAGGTATTTCGCGACCAGTAGCTAAAATAGTTGCGAAAGGACAAAACTATATCCCACAATCTATTGCGTTATATTGCAATCTATGTTTGTATAAGAGCTCACTTAGTTGAGGGACAGGTACTCCAGGCAGGAGCGTCATTTCAGATTTTGCTTGGGGGGGCAAAACCCCCTGATATAAGTAGAATTTTGCGTTTTTCACTCATTTACTACTACTCTATTGATAAAATCTATATAAATCTCAAACTCAGGGGGGGCAAATGCCCCTCCCTGTCCCCCCTAAATGACGCCCCTGACTCTGTGATACAACTTGTGAATTAGTTGCTTGACTATCTATTTTAAAAACTACATTCATACCTGCTGCTATGACTTTAATTTGAATCTATCGTAGTGACCTCGCCATCCTCGTTCCACGAGTGCGTAGTATAGTTGTAAGCACGGAGTAACTTTACTCTTAGCACTATCTCTTGGTAACAGTGCTATTTCGTTCATAGTGAGAAGCAGCGTTTTGAGGAATAAAGAAGCTTATTATTTTCTTTTCCCTTGAGCTCTTGTTCCGCCTTCACGATAGACGGTTTAAAATTTTCTTGTTTTAATATGATGGACACATCGATATGAATATGAAGTTTTAATGAACTTCCTGAAACAAAGTAAGAAGAAAATAAAGTAATATGTGTTTCTATGCACATTTCCCTCAATAGAAAGTAAACAAAACCCAAAAATACAGTTGAATTACTTCTTTGCTGAACTAACTAATGTTAGAAAAAGGCAAATTTGATTGCTGCTGGAATAAATGTATACTTTATTAGGATATTTTATTTGTTAAGCTAGTCTGGCATGAGGATAATTGTTTTTCATCTCTGTAGAATTATATTTTAGCTTACTATCCCATTTTGTGCTTACTTTACCCAAATGTCTCTTTTATACAGGGTTCCCAATCAACCTGATCGAGTGATGGATGTTTACAGTCATCTGTTTCCATAACCAAATGTGGAGTAATTTCGAAAGTAGTACCGAAACCGGAGTCTGAACTGCTACATATATCCGAAGTAAGCTTTTTGCCAATAATCAAACGTAGGACCATAAGAATAAAACCCATGTATTAACCACCGGGACAGAGCGGGCATATTTCATAAATATCTGTTCCGCGTTTTGAACAACCGGAAACAAATCCACGTGTTGCACACGAGACAAGACTCGGAGGCTAGAATCATACACTGAGAAAAAAAGGATTAGGATTTCCGTCTGGATACATCGTATTTACGCGGATGCGGTCCTTAAGTAATGTAATTTCATGTATAAAAGTACAGCAAGTGGGAACACCATGCCAAGTCTGGAGTTAGGCGTCGAACTAGACTCTCTGTGATTGGATACTTTTATTCACATGGTTGATTTCGTGTTAAAAACTATTACTCTCGTAAGGTAGAGAGTCGCAGATTTAGAAAGAACCAAGAGGGGACACTCGTAGGAAGGTAGTAACAACATTATATACCTAAGTTACCACCGTCGGAATGGGTATGGCGTTAATTCTAGATTTGAAATGGTGGTTCCACAATACAAAATGTTCGCTGGACGTTGGTGTAGATCGTACTACTGATGAAACAACATTACTTAATGTGGTGACGCGCGTAACCTGGTAAAAACAGCATTTACATGCCGACTGGATTATGCATTTTTCTCCGTGTACTTTTCAATTCAAGACGAAACGAGAAACATGTTAATTCTCGAGTCTCTTGGGCGACATTAGTTAACAGTAGTCGTAGGTCTCAAACACTGTTTTAGTGTACAACAATAGTGTCTATTTTTGAATGTAGTTTCTAAGTATTGTTTATATTTACGGGCAAAAGTGCTATTTTAAAGGCACAAGCAATTAAGAAGAAGAAGAAAAAATATAAAGAAATAATTTAAATATTTGTATCATATAAAAATATTTCTTAATTTCGTTACTATGACGACTCTGTTATATGTTTGATGTCGTTGCAAAGGTAACTAAGAAAGATAGATAGAACGAAGAGCCATCTTAAAAAGAATGAATGTATAATATTTTAATGTGACAAATAAGGTACCGGTATATCTAGAAAAAATATATATATAATCTAAAAGTGAATAACTTTGTTATATGATTCATGATAATCTCTTGCACTTGCGCAAATCCCGAGGGGGATGAAGGGGACATGTCCCCTCCAATCTTGAAACTGAGGGGGACTATCCCCTGCAATAATCCGATTTGAAATGTGTTTTGGGGGAGAAATTTGATTATTTCTGTCCGATTGCCAGAAAGGATCGTGAGATGAAATTGATGTACCCCAGAATAAGCCTCAAATCTAACCGTCTCCCAACGTTGAAAACAACTCTGCTCCTCTGATTCTCCACAACATTGTTTTCGAACTTCATAAATATTTTGGACATTGCATATATATATATATATATATATATATATATATATATATATATATATATATATATATGGGGGAACGGTCTTACTACCCGTTTCCCCAATGTTGAAGACAGATTTGCGCCGTTGATCTCGTGAACTGTATAAATATTCAATATATATATTTGGAATCAGAGAATGTAACGAAGAATTAACGTTACATATTTATATGGTGCCGGAACCGTCAGAAACAGTGGCGTATTTACAATTTTGTTTCGGGAGGGGCTTTGCTAACTTTCGGGGGGGGGGCTTTGACTAAAAATGTGAAAATTCTGCAAGATATTCCATATACTTCACTATAGTAAGTAAGATTTGGGGTGGGGGGCTTAAGCCCGGAAGCCCCCCTAAATACGCCACTGGGCAGAAATATTAGTAAACTATCTTACTCAGCATCACGAATTATCTTTTACTACGCAATAAAAGAAAAATAAACCGAAGACCTAAAATGAATACGAAAACAGGAGTTGAAGATGCCGATATTCCAGAAATTGAGACTTCAACGGATGTAATTAATCTTTTACGACAGCTAGGACAGCAGATGTATTCCATGACACTACATATGGATTCCAAATTGGAACGAGTGGCACAATGAGTAGGGCAGAAGATGGATTCCAAAATGGAACAAGTAACACAAAACTTGGATTTCCCGATTGGAATAAGTAACACAAAACTTGGATTCCAGATTGGAACAAGTGTCACAACAAATAGGACAGCAGATGGATTCCAGATTGGAACAAGTAACGCAGTAGATAAATACCAGATTAGAAATAACCGTCAGTAGAATAGAGAAAATTATTCATAGCTTTGCAGTAGTGAGTAGTACTGTTGATGTAGTCGAAACGCAAGTCAACGGACATACAAACGAAATTCGAAGACTGGAAGAAGAGATTCAGGCCAGCAAATAGAAAATCACTTCGGCCAAGTGTAATCCTGAACCTGGCCTCAACGTTGTGTATGAAGAACATAGGAGAAATGAGTCAAGACCCTGTGTAGAAGACAACAACTCATCAGAAGTCTATTCCGAAAAGGAAGATACCATATCAAATATTGAGGACGAAGAAAGAAGACCACGTCGCAGGAATCATACACACGTAAAACCTCGATATATAAGGTATTTTAGTACTAATAATAGTCCCCTGAAATTCAGTGAAATAAGATCATTAATTAAACTCAGCGGTAGATGTGAGGACATCCCAACGAGTACCTTTTTAGAGAAATTTGAGGAAGAGTGTGACCTAATGGAATAGATAAGGCTAACTTCCTCAAAATCATACCGCATATTTTCTTACCACCTTGCTCGGTATAGTACAAAGCAGTCAGAGGTAATCTGTGTAATTATTCCGATTTTAAAAATGCGCTGTTAGCAAATTTCGAGAACGACTTTATGTTAGCAGACCGGGACGCCCAAATTAGAAACCGACGTTTTGATCCTAAAGTGAAAAAAAAACCTTACAGATTTTGTAATCTCTGCGTATAATGACTTGAAACAGATCAATCCATATCAGCAGGAATTCTGTATTATCGCATCTATACTCGTAAGAATATTTTACTGTTTAGACTACAGCAAGTATCGATCTCTTCGAAATGTATTAATTTTAATCACTTAATAATGATAGTTCAAAATTATGAAAGTCAGACTAGATTGCAAGGTAATAATAACAGAAATCAAGCTAACTATATTCCTGTTCGAATAATCAATGTTAGAGAAGATTGTAATTATAATACGAGATGTAATGTTAGATTTTCTCGTAATGGCAAGACGACGGAACCTAATTTCAGAAGAAACAGAAATAATAATCATACAGCTTTTAGAAATAATGTAAATAATCGAGCTAATTTTTCACGAACTCCCAGATTTCGTAATAATTACATAGATGGCAGAAATCTTTAAAATAGAAACCAAAGAACGGGTGAAGTAAATAACATACAGGACTGTACTCAAGATTGTGCCATTCTATGTAACCTAATCGAAATTTTGGTAATGTAACTTAAGCTAAAAGTTATTTCGTCAGACAAAACATATTCAATTAATTCTTGTTTTCTTTCATTTTGAATATTGTTATGATTTCATTTGTAATTCCTACTTCGTTTTTTCTATAGTTATATTGTTACAATATACCTAAGGATAATGTATCATGGTCCGTGATTTTTTGAACCACCTGTGTATGCATGTTCATGCTTAGTTTCAGAAAGACAATTGGAAATTATTTTAAATTATTATGTTTTAGGGTTCAGATTTAAATTGTAATATTTCGTCAAAATAATATAGAAGTAGTGTCTAAAAATAAATATAACGTGATATTTTATTATTATTGCATATGTTGTTCTTATTATTAAGTTATGTGGGTTTAAAGGTGTATATTTTGTAGCTTCTTAAAGAATTTGTACTATTTTCAAGGGAATTTAGATTTAGGGAACCTTCGGAAGAAAACTGAACATTTAAGTCTGTAATTTCTTCAAATATTTTCATTCTGAAAATTCGGCCATGATGTCTTTCTGGCACATCCCTTTGTTTGTTTAGAAATTACTTTTCATTGGAGCAGAGAAATCTCATTTTGGTTTGAGGCTCATTCCAGATTTTATCATTGGTTTGGCTTTTTTTATATGTCGAGATTTTAGGTGTTATCCTTTTGTTGCGTCACCAAAGAACCAATTAGCTATCTTCTTGTATTTCTTTGTCTCTTTACCGAAATCCGTGTTGAAGATCAGACATACAATCTAGTTCCTCGTCCATAAATTGTGCAGAAATTAAGAAAATTACCTCCAAGATTACTAAATTTAATGTGAACTGTAGTTTAGTGGTTGGATTTGGTTTGAAACGCTCAATGGACATTTGAGCAGGATATCAAAGCAAATTTTACTTGGGGAATCCGATTGGCAGTGGCAGCCATGATCAAAAATACCAGTAAACATAGCTTGGTGTTATGTATTTTTTTAGAGCACCACTGCCATTTTCAGGAAGAAAATCGATGCAATTTGTACAAAAAGTAATTAAGAATGATTATTATTATTCAGTCAGACTGAAGAGGTGCAACAAAAATTTGTGGTTTGGTGTGCTTAACCTCAAAATTTTGTTTGGACCAAAGTGATGGCTTACATGTGTTTAGTGTTCGTGTATGATATTATCATGCAGTTCTGAAACAAATATTCTGTTTCCCTGGAGATTGCGATCACATCCATCTATCATCTGAACAGTTTCCTACGCGGATAAACCGGGGGAACGGTTTTTAAAATGAAAAATTTGGTTGTTGCAATAGACAGACTCGTGAGTGCAAGTCTCGTGAGTGCTCCTCGTGAGTGCAAGTCTCCTCTATAACGAAATACTTTGGTTAGGTTAATAATTACCTGTACCTTGGGCAGAAAGTGCTCATACATGTGCACTATACTTCATAGTTAATTTAATAATAACAGAGGAAGAATGTTTTTAAGATATGTAAAGTAATATTATGGGATAGTTAGTTGCTATGTACATGTTTGTGGATACCTAGTCAGCAAGTTTGTGTGCTTGACAGTTTTAAGGAGAAGATATTATAAAGTATATCAACTAATAAACCATTTTTAGCACCGTTCATAGGCGTTATCATTCTTATTAAAAAGGTGAGATTAATAGTATATAATTATTGAAGCTAATTTTTACATGCAAAGAAATACTACCACTCGAAATTTGTATATCTTACTGAGCCGAACCAGGTTAACGACTATTCTTGATAAGTCGTTGTAAAAATTTTGGTTTACCTCACCCGGGATATACTGTAAATTCTCATCCCGAAGCATAGTAGAAGTGAATTTACTTTTTTAGTTAATGAATACAAATTTGACCGTATTGAGAAGTGGTAGAATAATTGTAAGAAAAATGGACAACGAAACAATGGAGAATGAATTCCATAATAGTGACAACGGTGGACCTAGTGTAACACCAGAATTGACATCAGAAGACCGAATCTTGCTAGTCTTACAGCAGCAATTGATTCAGATGTCTACCGAGTTAAAGCAGACGATGAAGCATAACTCTGAAGAATCCAACAAGCAATATGAAGAATTAAGTAGACGAATGGAACAGAAGTTTGACGAATCTAACAAGCAATATGAAGAATTGAAGCAGACGATAGAACAGAAGATAGAACTGAAGTTTGACGAATCTAACAAGCAATATGAAGAATTAAGTAGACGGATAGAACAGAAGTCAGATGAAACGAAACAGACAATTGTCCAGGTGGTGAATGACATATCCTCACAGTTCGAGGAAAAGTTAAAAAGAATATCCGAGGATTGTCAGGAGAAGCACAATCACCAAAACCAAGAAATCAGTGCTGTAAAAAAAGATTTAGAAGTAATAGAATCTTCCGTTCAACAGCAAAAGATCTAGGTCATCAACAATTCTAACAACATACGTGTAAATACGCAATTGTTAGCTACTATACAGGAAGAGATTAGAACGCTACAGGTTAAGGACAACACATACCGTAATAACTTGGGTAGTGATCGCTTGGAGTTTCCCCACTCACCAATGATGAACTCACCTTCGCCGGGGTCTGATGAGGATATTATATTGGACGAAATACATCCGAAGACTACAGATGGGCGAAACATAGATGGTGTACCAACACATCACGTAATGGATAGGAACTATCACTCAACAAGTACACGGAATGATAAAAGGAAGGTAAAATTAAGTGTTAAGATGAGTGAAATACGAGCTATGAGTAAATTCAGTGGTAAGTGTAACGAGAATGCTACTTCTTTCTTAGAGAAATTCCAGGATGAGTGCAATATTATGTGTATAGATAGATCACAATATATGAAATTAATCCCTCATGTATTACTCCCACCTTGTTCATTATGGTTTAAAGCAATACGTGATCACATCAGTACATATGAGGAATTCAAAGCGGCACTAATCGCAAATTATGAAAATGACTTTTTGCTGGCAAATAGAGATGCCACCATTAGAAATCAACACTTCAATCCTCGATTGCATAAATCTGTTGTAGAGTTTGTTGTAAATACATACAACGAATTAAAGGTCGTTAATCCATTGCAATCGGAATCGAGAATAATAGCATCGATTCGAAATTTGCTTCCATTTAAGTTACAACAGATCTTATTTTCCACACAGTGTATGAGTTTCAACCATTTATTAATGCTTGTCCAATGCTATGAAACTCAATACCATGCCATGAATCAACAAACAGGAATGGGTAAAAATAAGAATAATTCAGATCATTTTGTGCCAGTTCGGAATTTGAATAACCGAAGTGTGAATAATACGGAACCTAACCTAAGCCGAGTATATTCTAGCAATCAAAACGCGCAAAATAGGCAAAGTTATGTAGGGAATCCGCCTAACCTAACTAATCATGGTAATCATGATGTCAGATCACCCAACAGCAGTAGATATAAAAACAACCGAAGTACTGAGCGAAATTACAGGAATACAACGAACTACGTGTATAGACGTAATTGGAGAACAAGAGATGGCATTTCATATCAAAATCAGAATCACGACGTAATACATGTACAAAATAGTACAGAACCTAATCACGATTGTGCAGTACAATGTACTTTATTAGAATCGTATGCAAGTACGAACGTAACCTGATTACCGTTAATGAAATTAGGTTAAATTCATATCAGTTATGGATTCTTGTGAATTTTTATTTTTAAGTTTATGTGTTAATATCAATAACGAAAACGATTCTTATAAATACTTGAAGTGCTTAAATAGAGTTTTAGGTAGACTGGAAAGTTAATTTTCAAATGATTTTTATTCTTTCTTGTTAATATGAAGAATTATAATTTAATTCATAAATGATTAAAAGCAAAGATTATTTATATTAGATTGATTTGTGTTGAAAACTTAATTGTCAAAGATTATGTTAAGAATAAGATCCATTCTATAAAACTAATTATTCAACGACTATCTTGAATGAGATTCTTCTATGTTTTGATACCTTAGGAATCCAATGTTTAATTTAAAACATCTAACTTATTTATTATATAATGCGCCGTGACTATTTGTAACTCATGTTTGTCCTTTACGATTTTTGAATTCGCACCCTTCAACGATTAAGTAAATGAGCGACGATATTTTTAATAAGAAAATATAATAATAATATAATGAATAATAATAAAATAAATATAATTATTGTAATAAAAGATAAGTATTGATGAAGTGTAAGATTTGTTAAAAATATATATATGTGAAATGTAAGGAAGAGATATACGAGGTGCGATCAAAATATGATGGACATATGCAATGTAAGAACACTATTGTAAACGGACCAGTGGTTCTTGAAGATAAAAGCCAAGCTCACTCATGACTTTTATATTCAGTCCATTTGTCGGGCGACATTTTTATATAACGAAATACTTTGGTTAGGTTAATAATTACCTGTACCTTGGGCAGAAAGTGCTCATACATGTGCACTATACTTCATAGTTAATTTAATAATAACAGAGGAAGAATGTTTTTAAGATATGTAAAGTAATATTATGGGATAGTTAGTTGCTATGTACATGTTTATGGATACCTAGTCAGCAAGTTTGTGTGCTTGACAGTTTTAAGGAGAAGATATTATAAAGTATATCAACTAATAAACCATTTTTAGCACCGTTCATTGACGTTATCATTCTTATTAAAAAGGTGAGATTAATAGTATATAATTATTGAAGCTAATTTTTACATGCAAAGAAATACTACCACTCGAAATTTGTATATCTTACTGAGCCGAACCAGGTTAACGACTATTCTTGATAAGTCGTTGTACCTCCCAGTATTATTTTGTAACATTCTGACAATGTTACTCAAGAGAAAGATATTTCACTAGAAATTGCAGATTATTCTGCTAAAACAAAGATACTGCTCCTAACGTAAATATAATTTTAAAAATTAAATACCCTCTTTTGATGTGTTAGTAGTAAATCCGAATGAAAATATTTAAAATCCTCAATTACGTGTCATATTTACATTGAAACCTGGTGCAGATATAATTTGTTGGTGCATCATGGTATCTTCTGGCAACATAATTTCTTTTCTATAGCTCGTGAACGTTATCTAATCTTGTTTAAAGAGAATGTAACTAAAATGTTTAATACCATATTTATTAATTTTGTCTGGAAAAATATATACTTATATTTTTTAAACTTCTTCGGACTGATCCGTAATGTTGACATTACTACGTCTTTGTGACTCAAGTGTGATGTGGGGCTAGGAATGTTAAATGTGTGAAAAAAAATGTTAATAAAATTTTCTATTCTAGTAGGTTAAGTTAGTTTAGATTAGATTAGATTAGGTTAGGTGTAGGTTAAGTTTTACTATGTGTTGATATATATTATTGTTACAGTATCAAACTATATCTCTGATAAAAAATATGAAATAACTTAAAAGACATAACGAAGTGAAGATGCTCCGAGCTTTGAGCGCAGGTAGTGAAAAATATGCGTAAATCCTGCCGCCGGAGTCACTGTGCAAAAGACACAAAGGTGAAATAAAATATAGTAAACTTGAGAAGTTCTAGCCCACCAATTACCTGCTATGTAATTGTATAAAGAAAGTGTTTACGTATAGAGATGTCGGTTTTATGTCAGTTTGTCATGATTAATATTGATTTTCGAATGTCAACATAGTTTTGGGGATGTAGTATGGGTAGGAAGTTACATGAAATTGTGCACATGCCGTTGTGTAGCTGTTGTTAGGTAAATAGTACGTGTATTGTTGATAATGAAAGAGAATCGCTAGTTTACGAAGTAAGCAATGGATGTATGCTTTGAGATTACTTAATACATATTAGTTATGGGAATAGCGATTGTTTATCCAGTGAATAATGTTTGGATAGTTTCTGTGAGAAGTATATATCAATAAGAGGTATAGAAATAAAAGTGATCGTTGGTACTTAAGTGAGTTATTGATCTGGACAAGTCGGTAGTAATTGGTGCATGTATATATTCTTTTAATAAGAATATAGAAATCTACTATGTTTTCTATTTTTATTATTATTACTCGAAATGTACATGTTGCCAAAATTTTCTGTTAAACCTGAACTCAAATATCCACTTCTAGAACCAATCAATATGAATGATTTTTTAAAAACATTTTCTCTTCAATATTGTTCAAGATGTAGCTGTAGCATTTGTACAAACCCACAAAAATCTTTCTTCAATAAAATGTAGAAGTTGTAGTATGACAATTTTCTTTTCAAGTAGAATTGTATTTAAAATGTGTATTAAGTTAGAATAATATATTGTTACGGGATATGAAATAAGGACAAGCTAGGACATCTTTATTTCATGTTAAAATTCAACCAGCCTTCAATGAAAACCAAGCATCCTTCAAGAGTTCACTGCCTGATGTTATTAACACCAATATTCAGTTTTACGTTGCTAGCTGACTTTATATTGAAAGACTAATTAACTATTGCTTTGCTGTTATTGAGAAAGTCTTTGTACTTGAAATTTGTAATAAACAGTGGTAGCGATCTTCAGAATCTTCACCCTTTAACAGTCTCACACGCGACGCTTTTAATTTGCTTTGTTAGATCAATTGCTTCTGTCAATTTGTTCGACCTCATTGGCCCCTCATAGTCAGGCTACGGCAAGACATTGTCCGTTTCGTTCGTTTACCCACGACACGATGTTACAACAAGGAAGTAATGATTATAAAAGTAAGTACTTTGACTCAGGCGAGTCTCCTTTTGGTTCATTTACTTGTCAACGTTAGCAGTCTCAGCAGCAAGTTTGAGAACTTTGTGTTTAGTCGACGACATGTAGAAACATGGACTTGGTCAATGTCAGTTTTTGGTAATCGACCACGCTCAAGAAATTTTGTGGTGTCACCATCATATCATTCACACGTAAGAGGGACAGTCAGGTCAAAAGCAATTAAGAGAGCACGATCTTGGTATTTGGATCTCAACCACGACGCGAGACACATCGGAGTCTTCCTGCCTTTGGGGTCCGGCATTCAACTCCATGGTTGATTGTCGGACAACTTTTCATCATGGACTTCAAAACGACAACCCAACCTGCAAGTCACAGGAACTTCGAGGACAGCGCCTAAAGATCACCTGCGAGTAAAAGGAGGAGAATGGAACGACTTCGAATTAGGGTGACACTGTTTAAAATTAGTTGCTATTCCTTTAATCTACCATCTATTCTTTAACGCCCTTAATGCTACCAATTCTCAATGAAAAATGCATTGGTTATTTTCAAACTATTTTAAAACTAAATTCATATTCATTACCTTGTCTAATTTTGCTCGCGGTTCTAGTCGCCTAAGACTAGTGGTGGAGTCGTTCCAATTTAGATGTGCTTTATTGCTATGAATTTGGTATTGTTATCCCGCACCTCTTAGGTGCCTGTCGTTTATATGCCGACAGTCAAGTGGTGTCGAAACAATATAAAGTAAAATCTAGATATGTGGTCAAGGTGTAAAATGCATGAGCTGCATAGAGGTATTTTAACTTTCATTGAAGAGTGAGATTTCACAAGTTTCAAAAAATGCAAAATGTAATGAAATCTTTAAGTTTTACGTCCCACAGTTATACCGGTTAGGCTAAAGGAGACGGTCAGAAGTTTCAAGTATAAAAGATTTCTTGATGCGACCAACGTAAGATACGACCGAATATTGTGAAGTTTTTTTCTAGTCTGAGTTCTCTCAAAATTTTCAGTTTGGATTTTTAAAATTTTTCCGTTGCGCTAAAATTCTGTTTTGGAAATTGTGGATTTCTTTTCTTGTTAGGGCTATTACACACACAAAATTTCAGTTTCAGTAGTCATCATTGCAAACTCAGCTGGGAGGTTGACATCCTGTGTTAGTAATTTTTGGTTCCGAACCTTTCTCACGACGGGTTTCGGATAATAGACTGCTGGCCTGGATACCGAACTTCGAGTTGTGATGGAAGATGCTCTGGAATTATTTTCTTCCGGCTGAATTTGAGTTCCATTTTCGGGGACAACTGGCTTGGTGAATGGATCGGTGATTATTGGTAGCATACCTGAATGGCGCCCAGTAGTCAGTAATACATTTACACAGTCCTACGGAAAGTGAACATCACTCCACATTATTTTATTTTATTCCACCATTATTTCATTTATTTATTTATTTATTTTAAAGTAAAAATATTAATTTGTGAGAATTGGATGTATCGAGATCACAAAATTCATACCTCGGTTTGCGGAATTGATTGAGAGGAATACATGAGAATTAAGCATAATTTCTAACCTATATATGAACCTATTAGAATCTATTTAGGTTATGATTTCATTGTAGTTTGTACTTCGTTCACATTCTATGCAATTCAATCTATACATCAATACAAAAATTGTCTATCAAATTTATGTTAAATATGCCCCAGTAAATGAAACATGTTGCCTTGTATTTTAACTCACACCAACTTTATTGTTAATGAGTATAAATGGTGTTGAATTAAAGAATCTATTTAGAACCTAAAAATAACCAAAAAACATACCACATTTTGAATATGTCATTCTCGTCGTTAATTTTATAGATTTAGAATAAAATTGATTATTGAATAAATATAAGAATGATATTGAGATAAAATGGAAATAATATATTATTTTATGAATTGTAATTTTTATATATATAACGACTATTCAAAAAGTAAGGTAACTATGTGTATGAAATGTTTAACGGTCCAGAATTCTTCCTTTAATTGCGATCAATTTAAGGAAGTCCCATAGTTAGGGAGTCATTGTATAACGATAGTGAATATTTTTGTATGTACTTCCTAAGTATTGTTTATATTTACGTGCAAAAGTGCTATTTTAAAGGTATAAGCAATTAAGAACAAAAAATATAAAGAAATAATTTAAATAATTCTATCATATAAAAATATTTCTTAATTTCGTCGCTATGATGACTTGTTTACCTTCTAGATGTGGTTCTTAAGGTAACTAAGAAAGATAGGAAAAGCGAAGAGCCATCTTAAAAAGAATGAATGTATAATATTTTAATGAGGCAAATAACGTATATGTGGAAAATATATATAATCTAAAAGTAAATAACTGTGTTATGTGATTCATGATAATTTCGTGAACTGTATAAATATTCAATATATACCGGGTGCACCATTTATAATGTCCCACCTGTATAACAGAGGAACTAAGAGAGTGAGAGAAGCGAAACTTTGCACAAAGCAACTACAGGAAGGGGGACATCTATCCATGTATTGGGTAACATCACTAGGTGAACAGTGTTGCCAACCCAATATAAAGTTATGATTTTTTAAATGGAATGACCTAAATTTAATATCATAATTCGAATTAGTCATGAAAACAAAGACGAAAGAGATGACACTCGCAGATCAGTGTTGCATACCTTTTGAGAAATATTGTAAAACATGTCAAATTTAAACGTCTTTAACACACACAAGGAATGAAGGAGTAACTATTTGTGCACATTAAATGAAATACTGGGAAGAACTCTTTAAAATGACTTCAAGTTCAGAAAAATCAGTTAAACAGTGTTGCCACAACAGAAGAGAGAAAAATTGAGTTTGGAAATAGTGCAATAACTTGGAAAAGGTCCCTTGTACAGTATAGGTTTAAGTGCATAGAAGAAATCAGTATGTCATAAGGAGCATTGTCACGTTTATTTGAGATCGATAAGTCAAGTACTTACCAAGATATTCGGTACTCTGTAAAAGCTAAGAATTTTGTGCTGTACAAGATGGTAACGCTGTTTCAAAATTCCCTTTTTTCCCTCAGCGTTGGAGAAATCGTGAAGAAATTATTAAAATGAAATAAAACATTAATCAATGGACATACAATGAAATGAAACCCATTTGAGTCCTTGAAGGGACTAATTAAACGTAATGTGAATATAAATTGTTCTTGAGTTAGTAATACCAATTCAAATTTTAACAGCATGGTAGAAATACGTTTACGAGACCTACCTAATAGCTATTTCGTGCAGTGAATATACTTATTCTCGTGCAACTTTAGGGGAGTAATATCAAAACAACTCAATATTATCTGTAAATATTACCGACTTGTTATTATTTCTTTTTTAAACACGAATGAACGAAATAAGTAAGAGTGTTCCAATTGAAGCAATACAAAGGATGATTTGCGAGCACAATTTCTTTGGCTGTATTGTAGCTGTTGGGTGTAGCCAAGTGGTGTAATCAAGATAATTATTCACTTTCTTCGTTTGCACGTCTAAGAGGATCATTCGGAGGCATTGTTCAAGAAATTGTTCATACAAAATATGCAAGAAGTCATTATAACTGCTATGCCGATGATCACTAACAAAATGTTAAATATTGCTTTGCGTTGACGTAATCCATATCGGAATAGTTCCCAAGTCTGTGGCATTATCCATCAGGTCACGAAACAAATTTCTTTGTGTGGTATACTTTGTACAGAGGAACTTAAAATTTTAAAGTCATTGTGTAACGGAATAATTTATCGTTACATTAAATTTCTACTTTGCTTTGCGTTGCATAATTTTAAGGGGAAGGATTCAGATGTAGTATCTTAGGTATAGAACTCCTTTCATTTGAAGTGAGTAAAGTAGACTTGCACAAACATGTGAGTTGTTAGTTTGTTATTCTACTAGGTTTTGTTGTTTTCGTGTTCTCGTTTGTTTCGTGTTCTCGTTTCTTTTCGATGTGTAATTAACTTACTGCATAACGGCGTACAATTACTCTGTCTGTGCCTACGCATATTTTACAATTGTATAAATAATTTTTAGGAACCTCAGAAATACCATATGCTTTAATATTTATAAAATAATTCCTCAAAAGAAAATTTTGTTATTTGTTTAATTAAATTTTAGTATAAGTGTGGCTATTTTCATTCTGTACGTGCTTTCGCATGCTTTTAAAAACCGTGTGGGAAGCCTTACATTTCGTAGATTCTGCCCACAAAAGAAGACGTTATTGATAATGTGAGAAAAGAGGAAACGCGGACGAATAAACATTATGTAAGTGGCGTGTTGTTTTATAAAATTGTAAGGCAATATTTTGAGAATTCATACTTCATTGCTTGTATAAGTAAATCGTTATTACAATGGTACATTCTGTCTTAAATTTTTCATTTGATAAAATGACTATTGAAATATCAGGTGTGTAAAATTATCGCGAATTATGTTTTTAAGCGGATTCTGATTAACGTGTTTAGTGCACCTTTATAGAAAACAAAACATTGCAATAATGACTATGAATGCAGTGCTTAGAATTTTGAAATGTTCCAGAAAATAAAAGTTAGTGAAAAGGAATCATTCATTTTTGGGATATAAGCACAGACTGCTTTAAAAGTTGGTTCATCCAGGTAACAAATAATTAGAACGTTTTCTGCAGTGCATGGTGCGAAGCATAAATGCTGTTATAGTATTCTCGTTGCTTAGTTAAAATTTCGTTCACAACGTTCACTTTCATATTTACGGTAATTTAGTAAGAATACATGTCATAAGATCTATAATGCATCATTAATTCGTGCCGCCTTTCGTCCCGATCTATTAATCAACAATGACCACAAAACACCAAATGATCAGAATAGTATGCACTTTTCTTGCATAAATGAAAATTAGATATGTTTGACAAGATACCTGATTCAAAATAATAAGTTTGTACGTTATTAATTGAATAAATTTTCCGAGTTCCATGTAGAAAGTAGTCACGATAATTGCCTTAGTCACGATATTTCGGTATTGTTTTCCAATATTCAGGAAATCAGCAGTGACAAATTAATTAAAAACTGGTCTTATATATCTTTAGCAAAATTTCGTTTTATGTATATTATATTTTCTCTTGTGTAGTACTAACCTATGTGAATTGTAGAATAAATTAAGATGTAAAAAAATAGTAGCCAAGTATCCATAGGAGCATTGATCAATACAAATTTGAATTCAGACAGTAATGTCAATCTTAAAGAGGATTGATGTCCATTCCTTATTTTTTTTCTTTTTTCTCGGCGAGATGCATGGGTTCATCTTCATAACTTCATCTGTAGATATGCATTATTTCATAATAATATGAAAGAACATTCTCATTATTGTTTTCAAAGTATACGTTAGGTTAAATGTATTAAAAGAGAATCCCCATCAGTTACGTGCTAGAAGTTCACGTGATGGCGGAGCTGCTTAAAATATTATTTGTCGTTGGATCATCATCATCATCATCACTGCTACAGTTGGGCATTGAAGGAATGGTTGAACGTAAATATATGTTACTCCTACGGTATTGTAGTCTTTATGTAAGAAGGTTTTCTTTTCTTCCTATGGAATTACTAAATATCAACTATCATTAACTATCATGAAATACTAGATTTGTTTCATTGCATCCGAGGATACTTGCTAACATTATTGAGATAAAAGGTTTTATGAAATATTAGTTATCATAAGATACCAGCTTTGTTTGATTGTATCTGTGGCTACTTACTAACATAAAAAAATAACTTGAATAAGACTCATTATAGATTAATATACAATCTGCTGAAATTTAACCATTCACTTGTAAATACAGGATGTTTAAATGCAACTTCCTAAAAAAAGTTTTGTGCTATTAATTGATGTAAATATATATAATTTAAATCAGAAAAAGATGGAAATGACATATTGATCAAGTGTGTAGTTTCCAAGTAATTCGTTATGCAATATGCTGAGCAAAGATTTGAAAATTTGTTATTTCTTTATTTTTTGACTACTTGAGAAAGAGATAGCCAATAAACAGATAACTTAATCAAACGATAGTTTGCGTTAATTTATTCACAAGAATACATTTTATGAAGTAAATATTTTTTTAGAATTTTAAATTAATTACTAATTTATTTAGTTCCATGAATAGAGGTTACCCGTCAAAACTCAAGAACCTGGTTTCTGATACGTAGTTATGAGAAATATACTGTCAGTTTATTTGCAGTTTCTTTGTTTTCTCTTTTGTTTTAGGCAAGGTATAATAAGTGAATTATATACACCGAAAAGGTTATTTTATCTATTTTCTATTAAATTTTAAAGTTTTTTTCTTCTGTTAAAATTAATTATAAGGTACACGCGGCGTGCGTAAAGTCAAATTGATATTAGGCGCGGAGCGGTACCGTTACATGTGGCGACCCTAGCGTCGGATTCTGAGTTTGAGGGTCTATACTTCTTAAATGGAACTCTTCTGAAAAGAAAAGTTTGTACGTTATCATTTGTGTACTTTATCCTGAAGAAAGTGCAATAAGGTCAGCTATGATATTGTAAATGAAACTTCGTTAGAATTGTGGTCATTGTTGATTGATTTATGCGGGACATTGGCGTTTGAATGCTGCATTAAATACTACAGACAATATGTTAATAAACTTTAGTGTAGAAGGACACGAGCCAGACTCACATGGGTGTTGCAAAAGAAAGAAATTAAAATGTGAATCGGTTGAATGTGACTTATGCCTCAAGTGGTATCATGTAAGGTGTTTGAAACTTGATGCCGACAGCATTAAACAGCTTGAAACTGAAAATGAAAAATGGGTTTGTCCATATTGTAATACACAAGAAGTTAGTGATATGTCGTTAAGTGCATCGACAAACACTGATGAGATGGCTGAAACAATAGGACAAGGACTGGAAGAAAACACAAGCCTTATTGCAGTTGGTGGTGAAGCCGACATAACGGAACTAGGAGGCAAAGCCAAAAGAACACCGAAAACATCTTCGTCAATGTCGATTGATTTTGTTATGCTGGACGCTTTAAAACAAATGATTGAAAATAAAAATAAGCAAATGTTAGTGGACTTAGAAGGTAAAAATAAAAAGATGATAGTGGATTTTAAAAATGAGATTCAAATAGAGAATAAAAAAATGTTGGTGGATCTTAGACAGGAAATTATAGGAGATTTCAGATCGGAGATTAATGAAGTAGAGAACCGGTTAAAAGATAATATACGTGAAGTACGAGAAAAATTAGAAACTGATATAGGTTTAGTAGCAAATGATTTGCAAGGTGTAAAAACCGAAATTGGAAATATAAGTGTAGAAGTAAATGCAAAGATTGTTTCGTTGTCGGGAGAAGTAGACAAGAACGTAGAAAAACTAACTGAGGAGATAAATGTTTTGAAATTAGATATTAATACTGTAAATTCTACTGTAGCGACTAAAGATATACAGACCAGAACTTACATAGATCAGGAAATTGAGAAATTAAAGGAAGCAAACGCTGTAGTAGATAGTAATTTAATGGAGTTGAGTAACAAAATTGAGGAATTGCCTGATCGTTGCGAATCAGATTGTGCCAACCGTTGTGCTCGGATAGTCCAAACAATCCATAGCAAAGTCGATGAGTCGCGGATACGAGGGGAACGACACTCAAAGGAATTAGTAGCTATCCGTAACGAAATCGATCGACTTGAGGCCAGGGTAGAAACTCTGACTCAATCTGTAAGTAGTTGTGAACACGGAATTGATAGATATCGAGGTGGAGACTCTGAAAGGAATGGAAATTTTGAGTCAGAAATTGAACAAGTGCGAATTGTGAGTCACTGACAACGCGGGGTGCACAGAAGAGTCTCATATAACTTCGGAAGAAGCACAAGGTGTAACAGACTCTGCCTCAGTGGAACCGTTTTTAATAAGTCCAGAAGCAGAGAAATCTCCAAGTGAACGGCAGGAGGTCAATCGTCGAGTAGTACACTATCACCCTAAGAAAAATACGGACAATATTGATGACGGTCATATTGTGAGAATGCAGAAAGTAACGGTACGGCAGTGTAGGTTTAAGAACCATGAGTCGGACTGTGAATCGGGAGGTGAAGAAGTTAATTGTCTCCAAAACACAAGCCGAGAAAACAGTAAATCTATTGCTAAGTCAAAGTACAAATCCCTTCCTAATAATAATAATGTTCTAAAAGTTAGAAGGGTAGCCGGAAGGCAATGCCTATGCAAATGTGGAGAGTCGGATTGTCAGTCAGATGTTGAAGAAATAGATTTAGATAATAAATATCGTGAGAGTAAAAACAGTGTAGGTAATTCAGAATGTCGATCACTTCCGGAGATATTCGATAGTTGCTCTCATTACAATCCATATATACGAAACTTAAGGGAGTTCCCAAGGCTTAATGGTCAGATGGCTCAAGGAGCTGCCAGATTTTCCCTTGAGGATTTACTCCAAACTATGGAAATGTTTCCGCTTCGTGACCGCGATAAACTGTTTATTGTTTCTCGTTGCCTAGAGAGATCAGCCAGATCGTGGTATAGAAATGTAGTAGATAAGATTAAATCATTCGATGATTTTGTGAGCTTGTTCAAGGAACAATACATTTCTCCAACTCTTGAGCAGGTACAGAAGAGGAAATTATATACACTACGCTATGATGAAGAAAAGTTTCCTTCATTAGTAGATTTTGTGTGGCATTTAGTGCATAATTATCACTTGGTTGTTACTTCTCCGTCTGAACAAGAACTTAGAGATTTGATAATTGAGTGCCTGCCTCCAGAAGAGGCGAAGATTTTAAAGTTAGGATCAATAGAAACTGTACAGGAATTAACTTTAAAGTTGGCCAAACTTGAATGTGAGCTGACGAACAATCTGGGAAAGCAGTTTTCGGCAAACAATAGATTTTCTGGGAAACGACCAAATATCAGACAAATAAAATTCGATAAATTTAAAAAACAAAAGACGGATAACGCCGTTCAGACAGAACCGTTTGACAAAATCGGGCTAAAAAATGAAACACGGTCTAACACGCTATCAAAAGTTCATAGTAATATGGGGTATAGACGGCGCCCTTGGATAAATAATCAAAATGGGAATAATGCAGGTCGTTTTTATAATAACACTAATAACGAGAATTGTCAACGTTTTCGTGATAACTCATGGAATAAAGAAAGGGAGCTTCTAATATCTGTATTTAATGGATTTCCGAATAGTTTTGTTCCTCCTCCAATATATGGGCCAAAATTACATTTCAATCCATATCTACCTGTCACTGTTTATCCAACAACGCCTTCTATTTCAATTCCAGGTGCTACTACAGTAACTTCTACCTTAAATCCACCTTATTCGTCGGTAGGAGCGAACTCGCCTGGGCTTAACTATCAAAGTCCCGTCACAATGGTTAAATATGATACGGCATCGGAAAACTTGCAGGGCAGTCGCCCTTAAGGGGAGATAATGGCGACTGTTCTCAAACACTTCTCTTCCCGAATAAAAGTTGTAATCAGAACTCGAATCTCACTTCTAACGTTGACTGTTTCGATAATGATCAATTTAAACTCTATACTCGTTTTGTTTTAAGAGATGATGCGGAAGAAGAGAGTAAAAATTTTGAAGTTTTTCCCTCGCCTTCAGTAGTATGTGACATAGGGGGGATACCGGTAAACTGTATTTTGGATACAGGGGCAGAAGTAAGCTTATTGAGTTACAATATTTGGAAAAAAATACAACAAGTTTTCCCATCAGTAAAATTAAAACCTACTACTAATTTAAATTTAAACGCCTTCGCAGGACAGGACAAATTTTCTGTTAAGGGTTCCATAACTCTGACAATAAATATTCAGAATCACTTGTTTAATATACCCTTATTCGTTGTTAAAGATATGAAATCGGATTTTCTTCTTGGTTCACCGTTTTTCGCGAAGTTTGGGGTTCATTTGGATGGGGAAAATAAGAAATTATATTTAAAAGATAATAGCGAAAATCAAGTTTCAGTAGATATTGCCTACCCGAAAGTACTATTAATTCAAGTGGAATCAGCGATGGAACAAGAGGAAAGGGAGAAGGATAAACAAGAGTTACAGGATGATGATCAGATAGCGGAAAATGAAATAAGGGAGTACATAAACTCTAGAAACGACTTAAACCCCGATACAAGGAATCGATTACTAATGTTGCTGCTTAAATATAAACATCTATTTCGCGAATATCCACTTACTGTAAATTGTGAGCCATATCGAATCCAACTAAAAGATACTGAACCAGTAGTTGGTAAGATGTATCCAATTCCTCAAGCTTTACAACAAGAATTTGAAAAAGAATTGGGAAAATGGATTCGTCTGGGAATTGCGGAGGAAAAACCTAGTGCGTATAGAAATCCTATACATTGTGTCCGTAAAGCCTCTGGAGGAGTGCGTCCGGTAATCGATTTAAGGTTGTTAAACAACAAGGTCATTTCTCCGAAGATATAAGTAGAGCCAATCAACGAGATTCTAACTAGAATTTCGAACGCGAAAATTTTCAGCTCCATGGATGCCACCATGGGTTATTACGGGGTACCACTCCACCCGGAGTCTTACAACTGTACTAGCTTTGTGTATTTAGGCCGTCAATATGTTCTAAAAGTTCTTCCAATGGGGCTCAAGTCCTCTCCCGCAATTTTTCAGAACGTAATGAATTCTTATTTTGGTTTAGCAACTAGAAAATTCGTAGTTGTGTACTTAGATGACCTTCTCTGCTATAGTAACTCTCTCGATGATCACTTTCAACACTTAGAACAGGTTTTCAAAATATTTGAGTCCGCGAACTTTTCTCTAAATTTTAAAAAATGCCAATTCATTCAGTTTGAAATTTTGTTTCTTGGGCATGTTGTAAATGGGACAGAAATTAAACCTAACCCCAAGCATAATGAGATAATTAAAAACTTTCCTTTGCCAAATACTAAGAAGAAACTGCGTTCATTTTTAGGGATCCTCTCGTGGAGAAGAAAGTTTTTGCCAAATTTCGCAGCACTAACAACCCCTCTATATGATTTATTGAAGAAAGATCGAAAGTTTCATATGGACGCTGAACATATTAATCTCTTCATTACTTTAAGACAAATGCTTAGTGAACCTCCAGCTTTAAGCCAACCGAATTTCGAAAAGGTTTTTCATATCTTTTCAGATGCGTCCATAGAAAATATTGCTGGCTATTTAGCTCAATATGAGAAGGAAAGTAATGAGAGTCTTGTAGTCATAGGTTACGCCAGTCGAAAATTAAAACCTTATGAGTTAACTTATTCTGTGTTTCAATTAGAGTTATTGGCCGTTTTGTTTCTGTGTGAACATTTTTCCTATTATGTATTAGGAAGACAAATAATTGTGCATTGTGACAACACAGCGGTCACGTATGCCTTTAGCTTGAAAATTTTAGAGCCTAGGACTACAAAATTATTGTTAAAACTACAGCGTTTTGATATTACATTTGAACACATAAAAGGGTCTGATAACAAAATTGCTGACATATTGAGTAGAACGACACCTGAAACATTAGAAAATATGCAAACATTCAATGTTAATCTTGTAACTAAATTTTCTGATATAGGGCTTGATCCAGAGGAAATCCGCGATCAACAATTACGTGACCCGTATTGTTTGAAGTTAAGAAATAAGCTAGACACATCCAACAATTGCAAATCTATTCATTTGGTTCAAGATATTCTATTTATGAAAAATGACAAAACAGGGAATTGGTTGTTAGTTATCCCCGAGAATCTAGTTTCTAAAGTAGTCGAGACTATTCATAATAACGGACATTTCGGGATCAGTAAGTGTGTAAATTTTGCAAGAAAACTTTTCTACTGGCGACGACAGAAACAGACATTTAAGCTATATATAAAAGATTGTGAACTCTGTGCTACTACGAAATTTTCAAACAGGATAATTGCCTCCGAGGAATATCACATTGAAGCAGAAAGCCCACACCAAAAATTGTGCATAGATATAGTAGGGAAATTACCTTGCAGCTATGGCTGTTATTTTATTCTATCTGTCGTCGATGTTTTCACCCGGTTTGTTTGCTATTTTCCTTTAAGAACATCCTCAACTAACGAAATAATTAAAGTTCTAGAAAAGGAATACTTTCACATTTTCCCATATCCGAAATTTATAATATCGGATAAAGGTCCCCAGTTTCTATCACACAAATGGAAGAAATATTGTGAAGATCGGAAAATTGTTCATACAACTACTAGCCCCTATAACCCAAAATCTAATGGAATTGTCGAAAGATCGCATAGAGAGCTGAATAGAATAATACGTCTAAGTTGTCATAATAGTCACTCAAAATGGAAGAATGTAGTGAAATACGCGCAAGACCTACTAAATTATTCATATAATTCTAGTCTTGACTGTTCGCCTGCAGAGACTTTTATTTCTTACTCTATAGCTGATCGTTATAAATCTTATTTCCCTTGGCCGGACGAGCTGAAAGACATAGATACTAAGAACAAGTTCTTACAGGTTGTTCCGAGATTGTTGACGAAAAGAAAACGTAAAGTTAAGAAGAACACACAATCAGGTATTCAATTAAAGAACGGAGACTTAGTAATGGTCAGAACCCATTATCTCTCAGATGCGCATAAGAAATTAACTCATAAATATATGCTTACATATATCGGACCATACATAGTTACAAAAGTGAACAAGAACAACGTTTCCTTAAAAGACTTAAAGGGAAGAGAAGTAACCAATCAAAATTTTTGTAATGTAAAATTATTTGATTGCTCGCCGGAAAAGCGCAGAGATTTATTGAAAGATTTTAAATAAAAAATCATAAATATGATTTTTTTGTGCCACAGGGGAAAAATGTAACGGAATAATTTATCGTTACATTAAATTTCTACTTTGCTTTGCGTTGCATAATTTTAAGGGGAAGGATTCAGATGTAGTATCTTAGGTATAGAACTCCTTTCATTTGAAGTGAGTAAAGTAGACTTGCACAAACATGTGAGTTGTTAGTTTGTTATTCTACTAGGTTTTGTTGTTTTCGTGTTCTCGTTTGTTTCGTGTTCTCGTTTCTTTTCGATGTGTAATTAACTTACTGCATAACGGCGTACAATTACTCTGTCTGTGCCTACGCATATTTTACAATTGTATAAATAATTTTTAGGAACCTCAGAAATACCATATGCTTTAATATTTATAAAATAATTCCTCAAAAGAAAATTTTGTTATTTGTTTAATTAAATTTTAGTATAAGTGTGGCTATTTTCATTCTGTACGTGCTTTCGCATGCTTTTAAAAACCGTGTGGGAAGCCTTACATTTCGTAGATTCTGCCCACAAAAGAAGACGTTATTGATAATGTGAGAAAAGAGGAAACGCGGACGAATAAACATTATGTAAGTGGCGTGTTGTTTTATAAAATTGTAAGGCAATATTTTGAGAATTCATACTTCATTGCTTGTATAAGTAAATCGTTATTACAATGGTACATTCTGTCTTAAATTTTTCATTTGATAAAATGACTATTGAAATATCAGGTGTGTAAAATTATCGCGAATTATGTTTTTAAGCGGATTCTGATTAACGTGTTTAGTGCACCTTTATAGAAAACAAAACATTGCAATAATGACTATGAATGCAGTGCTTAGAATTTTGAAATGTTCCAGAAAATAAAAGTTAGTGAAAAGGAATCATTCAGTTTTGGGATATAAGCACAGACTGCTTTAAAAGTTGGTTCATCCAGGTAACAAACAATTAGAACGTTTTCTGCAGTGCATGGTGCGAAGCATAAATGCTGTTATAGTATTCTCGTTGCTTAGTTAAAATTTCGTTCACAACGTTCACTTTCATATTTACGGTAATTTAGTAAGAATACATGTCATAATGAGATCTATAATGCATCATTAATTCGTGCCGCCTTTCGTCCCGATCTATTAATCAACAATGACCACAAAACACCAAATGATCAGAATAGTATGCACTTTTCTTGCATAAATGAAAATTAGATATGTTTGACAAGATACCTGATTCAAAATAATAAGTTTGTACGTTATTAATTGAATAAATTTTCCGAGTTCCATGTAGAAAGTAGTCACGATAATTGCCTTAGTCACGATATTTCGGTATTGTTTTCCAATATTCAGGAAATCAGCAGTGACAAATTAATTAAAAACTGGTCTTATATATCTTTAGCAAAATTTCGTTTTATGTATATTATATTTTCTCTTGTGTAGTACTAACCTATGTGAATTGTAGAATAAATTAAGATGTAAAAAAATAGTAGCCAAGTATCCATAGGAGCATTGATCAATACAAATTTGAATTCAGACAGTAATGTCAATCTTAAAGAGGATTGATGTCCATTCCTTATTTTTTTTCTTTTTTCTCGGCGAGATGCATGGGTTCATCTTCATAATTTCATCTGTAGATATGCATTATTTCATAATAATATGAAAGAACATTCTCATTATTGTTTTCAAAGTATACGTTAGGTTAAATGTATTAAAAGAGAATCCCCATCAGTTACGTGCTAGAAGTTCACGTGATGGCGGAGCTGCTTAAAATATTATTTGTCGTTGGATCATCATCATCATCATCTCTGCTACAGTTGGGCATTGAAGGAATGGTTGAACGTAAATATATGTTACTCCTACGGTATTGTAGTCTTTATGTAAGAAGGTTTTCTTTTCTTCCTATGGAATTACTAAATATCAACTATCATTAACTATCATGAAATACTAGATTTGTTTCATTGCATCCGAGGATACTTGCTAACATTATTGAGATAAAAGGTTTTATGAAATATTAGTTATCATAAGATACCAGCTTTGTTTGATTGTATCTGTGGCTACTTACTAACATAAAAAAATAACTTGAATAAGACTCATTATAGATTAATATACAATCTGCTGAAATTTAACCATTCACTTGTAAATACAGGATGTTTAAATGCAACTTCCTAAAAAAAGTTTTGTGCTATTAATTGATGTAAATATATATAATTTAAATCAGAAAAAGATGGAAATGACATATTGATCAAGTGTGTAGTTTCCAAGTAATTCGTTATGCAATATGCTGAGCAAAGATTTGAAAATTTGTTATTTCTTTATTTTTTGACTACTTGAGAAAGGGATAGCCAATAAACAGATAACTTAATCAAACGATAGTTTGCGTTAATTTATTCACAAGAATACATTTTATGAAGTAAATATTTTTTTAGAATTTTAAATTAATTACTAATTTATTTAGTTCCATGAATAGAGGTTACCCGTCAAAACTCAAGAACCTGGTTTCTGATACGTAGTTATGAGAAATATACTGTCAGTTTATTTGCAGTTTCTTTGTTTTCTCTTTTGTTTTAGGCAAGGTATAATAAGTGAATTATATACACCGAAAAGGTTATTTTATCTATTTTCTATTAAATTTTAAAGTTTTTTTCTTCTGTTAAAATTAATTATAAGGTACACGCGGCGTGCGTAAAGTCAAATTGATATTAGGCGCGCAGCGGTACCGTTACAATTGGCCCTAACTGAGTATTTTTTTATTTATTATTATTTTGCTACCATATTGTAAATCGCTACAAAGGTTAGCTGTATGAGTTGTAGCCTATATGCACCAATGAAATAGGCATTTTTTTCTGGAAATACCTAATTATATGTACCATAAATTTCGTGTATTTTTAAAATTTCTTCTTTGCCGCCAACTTTTCAAACTGCACGTTATCTTTTGTATTTTTCAGCTCATTTATTGAATGTTTAGTTACAAATCATCGAATAAGTTTGGAACGCGCTACTGCCTTTGATGCGAAGCTCGACATAATGTTTTAAGTACATTTTTAGGAAGATTTTTTGTGCAGCTTTACTTTTGTCGTACAACTCGAAATAATTGTTCAAACATTACAATTCTTTACAAATTCCTTCTTACTGTTTACTAAATGATTTGCGCTGGCCGACATGGAAACATGTCAAATGGAATAGTTAAATTTCAAGGGGACCATCATAATCAATTGTTGAAAAATTAAAATTCTTCTAGGATTTGCGTGTAAATACGGCGTCCGGATGTATGCATAAAAACTGCAATGCAGAAAACCAGAAACAACCTGTGCTAGTAGGCCACTAAAAAGCACGAATGCTATCTAACCGAGTCACGGCAGGGCGAAACTGAAGGACATCTTTATAGTGGGGGTGAGTCCGAAGGGAGCAGGTGCGTCAGCGAAGGTTGCTATATGCAAAAATAAGGATAGTGATATGAGTGGATTTTGGTAATGATATGAGTTTCAATAATACTTATCACGGTTTCATACTTGTAGCGTTCCACTTGTAAACATAAAATACAACTAATGTACACTGTGCACAAATACAGCACCGGTGGAAAATATTTTCTAATACAACCATCATTTATTTATTTATTTATTTATTTATTTATTTATTTTGCGTTCAAGAGACCACAGTATTGTACATTTGTACATGCGGTATAGAACATGTCAAATTATATTATTGCCTATATAATAAACTACTACTATACTACCTTATACATCACATTAGTCTTACAACATGATACATATATGTACATAGAAATACCATACCTTATCTATTCATCTACCTAATTTTATTCATAGTGCGAGAATCTGTAGTTTTTTTCTTTACATTATGCTATCTTCATTTAGTATTTAGGAAACACGTATTCAAGATATTTGATTATAATAATATATAAATAAATATGACTACTCATGTAATAATAAAATAAAATACCTTACGATTGATTCATACAACTACAAGTTTCTAGCTTGAGCATGTTCATAAAATTGCGAGACAGTATAAAAGCAGTGCTCTTGTAGGTACTTAGTTAGTCTTTGTTTAAAGAGGTGGTCAGATTCTGAGTTTCTTATGTTGATGGGTAAGCTGTTATAAATTTGTATTCCTGTATATTTTGGACCTTTTTGGTAAAGTGCTGTATTATGAATGGGAATTGCAAAATCGCTTTTGTTTCTGGTGTTGTATGTATGAATGTCACTGTTGCATTTAAGAGACGGTTTCAGGTATTTTCTTATAAAGATTGCCGTTCGTAATATATAAAGGCAAGGCAGTGGGAGAATTTTAAGCTCACGGAATATTCTTTTGCATGATACTCTTGATTTTGTACCTTTCGTTGTTCTCAGTACTCTTTTTTGAATTTTAAAAATTGTCTTACTTTCTGCTGCGCATCCCCAATGTACTATTCCATACGTAAGTAGACTCTCAAACTGACTATGATAAATTACTTTTAATGCTGACATGTTGAATGATGTCTTCACACTTTTTAAGGCATAGTGCACTTTACAAAGTTTCTTTTGGAGTACAGATACGTGCCTATCCCACGTTAGTGTATCACTTACCCAGAGTCCTAGGAATTTCGTTGCTTTAACGTTATCTATAAATTTATTTTTAATAGATATGATTGGATTATTTACATGTGTATTTCGAGAGTGATGAAAGTTTATTACTGTAGTTTTATCGGTATTTAATTTTAATTTATTATTTTCAAGCCATGAGTTTAATTCTTCTATTGTTTGTTCGATACTAACTTTCATTTTACTGTCAGTGTATTCAGTAATGGCTAGATTTGTATCGTCAGCAAACATGGTTGGTTTGGCTGTTTTTATGTAAGCTGGAAGATCATTGATGAAAATTATAAAGAGAGTAGGGCCTAAAATAGAGCCTTGTGGCACCCCGCATTTTATTGGTTTGATGTCAGAGGTATATTTGAAACTTGCACCCCGCTGATCCGTGTAATCAATTTCTACGGCTTGATTTCTATCTTCTAAATAGCTTTGGAACCATTTATTTACAACTCCTCTTACACCGATATTGTTTAGTTTTTCGAGGAGTATTTGATGCGAAACAAGGTCGAATGCCTTAGTTAAGTCAAGAAAAATGCCAGTACATTTTTTCCTATCGTCTAATGCATCCCGAATATAATCGAGATAATTAAATATCGCCGTCTCAGTTGACTTTTTGCGTTGGAAAGCATTTTGAGCAATGTCTATTATATTATATTTTTCCAAGAAGCTTAGTATACGTTTTTGCATAGTTGATTCAATGATTTTTGAGAAGGGCGAAAGTAAGGCAATGGGTCTATAGTTTTCTACCTTATACCTATCATATTTTTCATGAATTGGTTTAATTCGTGCTAATTTTAATTTTTGAGGAAACTGTCCTGATGAAAAGGAAAGATTTATAAGGTATGTCAAAGGTTCCTCTATATAAGCGGAACTTTTCTTCACTATTGTCATTGGAATGTTATCAAAACCTACTGACCATTTGTGTTTTTGCTTTGAAATTATTTGAGCAACTTCGTTAGGTATCACTGGCTGAAGGAACATCGTTTTTTGTAGCCTATCTTCCGGAGATGTTTTTTCGAATTTAGTACCCGTTACACTTTTATTTCCGATTTCAGTAAAATAGTTGTTCATAATATTAGCAACTAATACTGGGTCAGTTATTTTAGTATCTACATGATTCAACTCAATGTTTCCTATCTCTCTAGAAGATGCTTTACTATTTGTTTCACTTTTTACTATTTTCCAAAGTGTTTTTGATTTATTTTTTAAACGCTCAATTTGTTTGTCGTATTCCATTCTTTTAGCCATTTTTATTACACGTCTATATATTCGCTTGTAATTCGCGTAATATCTATTTAGTTCCGGGTTCGATAACTCTTGTTTGACTCTTTGTGTCAATTCTCTAATTGTTTTGCTGGATTTCTTTACTCCTGAAGTTATCCACGACTTTGTCTTATGTGTGTAAATTTTACGAGTGGTAGTCGGGAATGCTGCATTAAAATAGTTACTATATATGTTAAGGAAATATTCCCAGGCTTTATCTACTGTAGTTTGCTTGTAGATATCCTCCCATGTTTCACCGCTTAAGAGATAGTTGAAGTAAACCACATTGTCTGCGCTAAAATTTCTTTTAGTGATAGTTTTCGATATTCTATTAATATTGCTACTGGTTACATTTAGAATAGTAAAAATTTGAGCTTCATGGTCGGAAAATCCGGTATTGAAAACATTTACGGAATATTCTAAGACATCTTTGTTTAGGAGCATTTATATGCACTCACTTACTTTATCCCTACTAAAGTACTCGTAAGAATTTTACACTATAGGCCTACTCCGCGCCACCCGAATTGGCGCGTGGCATCAACCAATAAACTCACAGTGCACTGTTACTAAACCTTCAGGGAGGAATCAAATCATTCATAATTAATTTTGTTCATATTTGTGGACAATTATGAATGAATAGGTTCTTCCCTGAAGGTATAGTAACAGCGCACTGCGATCTTGTTGACTGATGCCACACGACAATTCGAGGGACGCGAACTATAGTAATCTACACTTGTAAACATAAAATACAGGTGTATTACTTTGTATTTAACTCTATCGCTTGTAGAAAATTGTTCTTTATGTCTTTTCATGCAAAATACGGACTTTTACCTGTAAATCTTTCAAAATTTGTTGCGCCAAAAGTAAAAATGCACCATATTTACTATAAATTCAAAGGTAAATAAATTGACCAAAATGCAAGTACTAGCAAGTAGTAAGACTGACGTAATGTACTATACACTGGCTCACGCACAACAATGCGTGATATGTTTGTAATATAGTGCTGATGGGATTCACTAAAATTTTACTTAGGTGTTTTTTTCTTTCTTTTTGTCCTTGAACATAAAATATGAGTTAGGATACGTAGGTTGGCTTTGGTTAGCTTAGTTTAATATACATTTAGTAAACTCCTTCTATGATACTGCAGCAAACGTAAAAATTTGTGAATTTTGCATTAATATCACAAAAACCATTGGTTCAAGTTTTCTCTTACATATACAATTGCTAGGTCGTAATTACTGAATGTCTTAGAATATTTTATACGGCATCATTCTGCAGTGAATTGTGTTAACGAAATTTAAAATATGTTTTTTTTCGATTATCGGTATGCAATAATAATAATTATTGCATCGTTTCTGCGTTCGTTTGCGATTCGCAAATTTTGCGAACATTATTACAAAATTAGACTCATATACTGTTATTTAGCGTGGCACATAGACTGTCATTTGTTATGGTACGAATCAGTAGCGGTTCGCATATTTGCGGATCCCAAACGTTTCAGCATATCCTCTGATCTGATTGGTCGATACAGATGCGATATCACAAGACATGATCTACATATAGCACAAAGTAAACGAGAATTGTTGTCGGCTCTGGTAGCCGAGTGGTCTAGCGTAACATGCTAGTAAGGAAAATGTTTTTGGCCAGGGTTCGAATCCTGCCTACGGACAGTTTTTTTACTACTTTTAAAAATGTTTATAACACTTATTTCGTTAAAATAAGATTAAAAATAATATTCAAAAAGTGATTTAACGATCATTGTTTTAAAATTTTCATTAAACTTCTTTCATTAAAATAAGTTTGCCCTTATACTATATAGATCCACAGCAAATGTAGTAGTAGTACGTTAGCCCTTGTACTATATAGATCCACAGCTAATGTAGTAGTAGTTGTAGTAGTAGTAGTAGTAGGAACGGGTTAGAAGCCCCGCAGGGGTTGTTTGGATTATGTTCTCGACATCAAATTGGCAAGAATGCTGAAACGTTTGGGATCGGCAAAAATGCTAGCGGTTCCTGGTCTGTAGAAGTACCGGTTGCAATGTTGCAATATCAAAGGTATGTAGACGCGCAAGTATTCCCCTCCCCCCAGCATTCATGAGTCTTATCCAAAAAATATTCAGGAAATATGAAGAGGAAAGTCCTTATAAGCTCCATTTGTATATTTATTGATTAAATTGTATTCTCTAATATTGATTTAATATGTAAGTTATTTCCTTCTTTTCAAACAACCACTATCAATGTACGTTTATACACTATTTATATACAAAAACTTCTACGTTCATGTTATTGAACAAGAGATAAATCGAATATATAGCATGTGCTGTAGTGATTTAACGATCATTGTTTTAAAATTTTCATTAAACTTCTTTCATTAAAATAAGTTTGCCCTTATACTATATAGATCCACAGCAAATGTAGTAGTAGTACGTTAGCCCTTGTACTATATAGATCCACAGCTAATGTAGTAGTAGTTGTAGTAGTAGTAGTAGTAGGAACGGGTTAGAAGCCCCGCAGGGGTTGTTTGGATTATGTTCTCGACATCAAATTGGCAAGAATGCTGAAACGTTTGGGATCGGCAAAAATGCTAGCGGTTCCTGGTCTGTAGAAGTACCGGTTGCAATGTTGCAATATCAAAGGTATGTAGACGCGCAAGTATTCCCCTCCCCCCAGCATTCATGAGTCTTATCCAAAAAATATTCAGGAAATATGAAGAGGAAAGTCCTTATAAGCTCCATTTGTATATTTATTGATTAAATTGTATTCTCTAATATTGATTTAATATGTAAGTTATTTCCTTCTTTTCAAACAACCACTATCAATGTACGTTTATACACTATTTATATACAAAAACTTCTACGTTCATGTTATTGAACAAGAGATAAATCGAATATATAGCATGTGCTGTAAGCCATGAATGATATCGTTAACCCAAAAAGAAGAAAAAGAGCAAGAAAATTGCATATATTCATGCACACAGTTAAACAAAATTATTTAATTAAGTAAACTATACATTATTTTAGAATGGAAGGTCTTCCTTCGTTCTTTTCGAGCTTCAAATTTTTCTATGACTTCATTGAAATCTCAAATGCTGCTCGCCAAGTTTTTCTGAATAGAAAGCATCGCTACTGCAAATATTTTCCGCTTTATTTTCTTTAAGGTACAGAAACACCTCTCTCCTCCGCCAATATGCATTTTGTTAGCATTTCTTTGTATGAATATAAGGGACAAAGAGTTCATTTTCTGTAACTACGTATTTTTGTCTGCTGTTCTATTATAAAGAAGCATGAAATATAAGATTTTTTCCTTCGAAAATGAAAACAAAATAATAGTTTAACATTCCAGCAATGTAGGCTAAAGAAGACAGATGAGTATTGAAAGTGAATAATTTGAGATTAATTTTTTATGCTCTCACTGCTTGTGAGGGAAACATTCTAACAGTGTGTTAGCGTTTGCTTCCTCGCCTTCCAATTGAACTGTCTGTGTACTGCGCATGTGCCAGTCAATTTCCATGAAAGATCATAAATAACCCTGATACTTTCTATAATAATTACGAAAGAACGTGTAATAGAATCTATATCAACAACATACATCATTCATCAAAGTAACAAAAACGTGTTCATGAAACAAATTAATAGATATATTATATCAAAGTAAATTAGGTTTAAATTTTAGGCAATAGAAAACGTTATTCTGTAATAAAAACTACTACTCGAAGCCTTTGCTACAACCACTAGTTGTTACCATAGCCGAGTGGTCCAAGGCGTTCGGCTTATAAAGCACTATTCGAACTAAGTTCGATCTCCGCCGGGTACACCACCTTTCTCTCTCTTTTTTCACCTGTTCTCAATGTTTCTGTCTGTGTTCTTGTCGGATTCGATTAAATAGAATTTCGAATAGAGACCAATATATATGATAAATAATCATTTATTTCCGAATCTGCACTCGTACAATATACATTTTCGAGATTTTGATTTTGGTGATGATGTATAAAATATTGAATAGTAAAAATAGTAAAATAAAAAAATTGTAGAAATATTGATTAATTAATTAGAGTTATACATGGCTTTCCAATCAGGATTATATAGAGAGGACTTACTTCTAAGTGCAATCCGAAAACAAATATTTGAGTTTTAATCTGACCCAAAATTGGTAACTTACAGGATAATTTATACATGATTGGTATTGTAATTTTTATGCTCTTATTATAATCCTCTGTAAGTTATGATTTTACCAATTCTAAATGTAGAACGAGAAACAAGTGTAATATTATATTTGCTACGAAAAGCTTTTAAGCAATGATACTTTCAGGACGTGATTTGACGGAGAATTTGAGACCCCTTTCGAGCTAAGAAATTTCCGCCTTCGGGACCATATATTCGATCGTGCTCAATGTGGACTACCAATGTTTGCCCTCCACCCGCATATTGAAATTCTCCCCGAGGATAATTTTCTGAAGTCACCACTGTTTATAAATAGTTTTTCGTTACAAATCAGTGGATAATGGAGTAGTGAGTATACTTCATTTTTTTTTAGCTATGGATTTAAGATTCGCAATTCATACAATGTTCCGTTCTAATCGAATTTGAAACAAAAGAAGTTTTCAATGAGTTACTCAAAGAAATATTTTTAGCCTCCGGATGAAAATAGGAAGACACTTAAAAAAGAAACAACTTACTACCGGGTTTGAACACACAAACATGTGATTGATAGTGTGTCAACCCAAACCACTCGACCATTTTGTTTGCCTTTGCAAGTGTTCTTTTGCCTTTTGTGAAAGCAGTTTACTGTTCTATACTCGCTTTTGATTATTCCGATACGACTATGAGTTCTCAGTAAATATTTGGACGTTACAGCTCTTGCAATGTATAAAAGTGTTTTTAGAATAAATCACAATCGATATTATGTCCTAATAACATACGTAAAACAGGTTGAATTCGTGAAATGATTGAGGTTGGAGTGAGCGTAAATGTTTTCATAGTTAGGAGCCTGGATATGCAAACCCGCTTAACGTGGGGATTTAATTTTGTGAAATTTGGTACATAATGGGCATACTGAGTTAAAAGAAGATGCTATACATACCTTTATGAATTTAAAATATTTTTTCTACTATGAATTAATGCAGGTAAAACTTACAACAAAGAAAAAATACTGTACACTCGTTAAATTTATTCTCTCCAATGGTCTTTTTCATTCATTCATGCTTTCTTTCTTTAGTGTCGCACGATTATGTCCTTAACATTAAGGGAGACTATGATTAAGGCAAATGAATGATGATGAAAGAATTGACTCATTGAGAATGTGGAAGGAAACAGAAGTTGTAAGTTGATCTAGTGTTATCACTAGAGACTCCACGCATCAGAAGTCAACGATATATCACTGAGCCACCGCAACCCTAACTGATAACTTGCAAATGGCCTCCATGTTTTAAAATTCACTTAATATTAAAAATTGATGATGGTGTAATTTAGTACACCACATTTTCGAAGATTTACAGCTTAAAATTCAATACTTTGCATGAGAAGACATGTATATAAGGAACAAATTTGTACAGGCGATAATTAAATACAAAGTAATACAGTTGTATTTTAAGTTTACAAATGTAGGGTTACTAGTGTGAAGTCGTCACAAGTGCTTGACGACGGATAAAATAAATGAGTGTGCATGATCTTATTAGATGCTATTTTCCACCGGCGGAATATTTCTGCACAGTGTACAGGAGCTGTATTATATGTTTAGAAGTGGAGTGTTACTAATATGAAACTGAGAAATGCTGTTGAAACTCGAATTATTGCAATAACCCTCTTCTATTCACTATCCTCGCTTACGCGTATACACACCATCACTAACTCGTCTGCTCAGCAACCTCACCATGCTCTGACTCGGTTAGATTGCATTCCTGTTTTTTAGTGGTCACCTAGCACAGGTTGGATTTCGTTTTCGCACTAGTTTTTATGCAATACATCTGGTAGCTGCAGTTATTTGCAATCGTAAAAGATTTGTAAGTTTTCAACAATTACCCTCGTGGATCCCTTGAATTTTATCTATGCCAAATGAGAAATTTTCCTATCATCAATCACAAATCTAACGGACAATAAGAAGGAAATAAATAACAGAATTATATTTTTCAACAATTATGTCCAGTGGTGTGCCAAAGTAAACCTGCAAGCATTTTCTTCATATTTTAAGGAGTATCAAGATTAAAAATGTATACGTTTAATTTTTTAAAGGTCTTTCTCAGTCTTGTTCTTGTTCTCGTTCCTCTCACAAAGTGTAAGGATCCAGTTTCAGCAAAACCTATTGCAATTCTTGTTCTTTTTCTAACCTCAAATCAGGTTTCATATCTTCAGGTGCAGTCGTAGGTTCCACTCACCTATATCACTTCGATTTGTTATAAGTGATTCTTTTGTAATACGTAGTTATATATATATATATATATATATATATATATATATATATATATATATATATATATATATATATAATAAAAATGATTGGTTTGTTTTGGATGAATCTCGCTGCTTCCGTATCAAAATTGAATGTAATACGTACTACAACATAAGCAAACAATTTATGCTTCCTTTTTCTTCTACGTTGTATTTTCCATCTCGCTTTCAGCACTATATAGCAATTTACTTCCCATAGGATTGTCGGATGGTCATCAGATTGAAACTAGAGATTTCACAACCAATTTGTTGGCGTGGGAGACCCGGGTTCGATTCCCGGCGGGAGCTCATGTGGTTCGGATTCCACGTTAATCAGTAGGTCCACGTCTCATATAGCCTCGCTGCTGAAAGGGACGCTAAACTAAAATCAACTCAACAACCAATTTGTTCAGTAGCTGAGGCCCACTCCTGTGTAATGTGCTAAAAATGCCGATAATGTAATCAAAGCAAATACATAAAATTATTTTTTGAACAACATATGAGACTTTGGATGGCTAAGCGCCGTAACGCAGTTTGAAATATTCTGAGATGTTGAGACTTTTATTAGAATCGATATAGAAAAAGCGGACAAAATCGGTTCTTTCTGCTGCCATCGTTTGGCCTATGGCCTGGTATTTTAACTCTGATACTGCTTGTAGACGATCCAAGGAAGCTTGAACAAGAGTCTTGTTCAAGACCATTCAATACTATTTGATGAAAAAGACGTCAGCACTGACGTCATTTATGACTTGGATTCAATAGTTTCGTCCAAGAGATTTCGTTTCGGTCGTGTTCTAAAGAATCCAATTCAAGAGTATTCAATAGCCAATCAGCGCTCGAATTGAGTGCAGGAAAATACAAAACAACTATGATGGCGTCGTGAGACAGCGCCAGTTCTTGAATAAATATCTTTTTATTACTCTTTTCTATAATTATCTGATGTTTAAAGTGTGCTTATAATAATAATAAACAAAAGCTAATATCTGGGTTAGATGATATTGTTAGTATTTTTGTTGATAATATACACGATTTATGTAGTTACAGTGCTTGCATGCCTATAACTATTATTAAATTTTGAGGCAATATAGGTTTAAGTATTAATTTGAGAATTTAATATACAAGAATATCGGGTGAAGAGTTCATCAAATAAAAAAATATATATCTGACTTCTTGCTTTAATAAGACGTTTTGTACTTTTATTAATCTGGGATAATAAAAAAAAAATAATTGCGTACAGATTGATATTATGCTCGCAAACTGAAGTACCCTGGAAATTATTACATATTATCCTATTACAAATTATGCAAGTATTTTATTACGGAATTCACATGTAGTATTTCAGGAGTTATTTCTCAAGGTAGGAGTTACTTTCATGCGTGCAGGTTAATTTTACGAGGACTTTCTTATAAGGTACAAATGCGTATCCAGACATGCCACATATACGAAAGTGAAAAAACCCACTAAAATCAAGAATGGTATTTAACACTGACAGGGCAGGAACATAGAAAGGGGCCCACGCGAGAGTACGTCCGTCGGAAGCAGGCGCGTCATCGACGGAGGTTATAGTGCAAGATGTATAAGAATAACAATAGTGTAACAAACCCTTGACATCATATTCATTCATTTGAACTCAACTATAGCCCTTGTAATGATTTGATACTAGTAACAATAAACTGCTAAACATAAAATACTTGTTTGCTACATCATACGGGCATGTTTCGACAGTGGAAATTATTATCCCAAACAATCTTCCTTCATACGCACTCATACTTTTACCAGTAAAATTACTATTTGCTTGACGGGTTATTCTTAACCAGTACCAAATATGGGATAGGTTTGTGAAGAAAGTCGGATTCAGATATAGGCGGAAGTCCAGTGGCTGAAAAAAATGTTATCATTGCTTCGTTTGGTTTCCTACGGTTTTAGCCTTTTCTTCAACAGTCTTCGATACTATAGCATAAATAACATCAAAAGCATAAATAACATTGCCTCGTGATACAATTTTGGGAAACAGTTAATTTTTTTTCTGTTTGAGTGTGATTCTGGCATCAGTACGCCATTTGAAGAATCAGATTTTTAGAAAGCTTAGTTCAGCGATTTTATATCTAAGCAGCACTTTACTCTTTTAACTTAAGCTAACCTAACCCGCATTTAATGTGAAAGGGTCAACATACTTAGTGAAAATTCGAAAGGGGTTGCTACAAAATCAATTGACCTGTTTTCTAAATGATAGAATATACTGGTATTCCATTAAGTTCCAAATGTCTGCAGAAAGTTAGGAACTATATGCTAATATTATAGCTATTCATGCGGAGGTCTGAATTAAGTCAGTACGCAGTTTCTGTTTCATTTGTTTTCATAGTTTGAGTCACTTGTTTTGGACTGCCACCTATCAACAAATATATAAAGCATGATTCAATACGTCTGTGATCATGTAAAAGTCCATTCAAGACCATTCAAGACACTTGTTCAAATGTCTTGAACAATACTCCTTTGAACTTGGAAATTTGAGGTATTGAATTGTCTTGTTCAAACTTTCTTGGATCGTCTACAAACAGCATGAGATACGCAACTTTGTCATCCAACAGGTAATGCTTTCAAGTTCGCCGAAATGACTTAATCCCATTAAAAAAAAGAAAAAGAGTTATACCACTTTGCCATCCAATGCCTCATATCATCCTTACATGTAGGGTCATAAGACCAAGTGTAAACGTAATTGTTGTTCCAACTTTTTCACCGTATATGTCAAGGAATAGCACAATACTACTAAAGTAGGCGACAAGCGGTAAAATCAACAACCTTTTGTGTTGTTTTCGGAAAGAGTCACACAATGAGCATATTGTTCACAACTGGTGTGCGAGTCTATATGTAAATATCGTTAATAATTAAAATCAGCACATTGTCATACTCTCGCTTTGGAAAAGAAAAAAAGTTACACTTCACTAGAAAATTAAGTATGCCTTGATTTACCAGTAGCTCATACCCTCACGAGTGTTGAGACCTACCGTGCTCCATGTTTTATAAATCTATTAGACACTAGCCAGTAAACAGGGCTTTAACACATTTAAAAAAAACTGTGTTTGTATGCTATCCTCGCTGACGTTCGGGGTTTTCATGTAAATATTTGTTGAATTCCGTTTATATATATACTACCATGACCAAACTCGTTCAGCAGGTAGAGAGAGATCATCTCTCCAGGCAATTTTAAACCTTTGAAAAATGTAATTTTCATTTCCGCAACTGCGAATTGTGGTGTTAACTTTTTAAAACTCTTTTTTGTACTCTTGACAACCAGGGTTAACAAATTTATGGACAATAGCGTGTCATTTCTGTCATACGTTTATAAATAATTGTTTTGTTTTTTTTTCTCTCTCTCTCACACACACACACAAGAAAAAACAAACGCATATTCAGATGCAATCATTCAGCTCTTTGTTTCAGGTGCAAGTTCTACTGCATTAATGAAATTAAATGAATATATATATATATATATATATATATATATATATATATATATATATATATATATATATATATATATATATAACATAACTAGAAACTAAATCAAGCAGTTTGTATTAAACAGTTCTCAGTAATAACAGTGATAATATGAGCATGATATGAGAGTAAGTGAGAAAGGTCTGAGTGATACATAGGTGTCAGGAAAACAAGATATGTACAGTCAAACTGAGGCGTTTAGGTTTTCGATTCGTTAGTAGAAGGCATTCTTTCCATGACATCTAAAAATTCAACCAAGTAATTTAGTCAATTCTGGTGTTAATGAAAGTGCAAGACTCCAAATGTTAAATTTTCGGCTCCGTATAAGGTAGGGTTCTAAATGTTGTCCTCTAGTCACGTTTATACTTACCTGGAGACTCCACGAGTTAAGTGAAAAAAAGTGAAACTTATATTATCTATGCTGACTATTTCTTCACCTGGAAACCAAGATAAATTGTCTGTATTACAACTCTTTTTTATTTTATAAATTAGCTTTTTCTCTAGCTGCGAACTAGATTTATCTCCGACTTCCGCATTTGCTCGACCTACCACCTCGCACTTCTCATATACCTAACATATATCTAATTTTAAGGGATTTTGAGATATGTCTATCTTGTTTTAAGAATTACAATTCTAACTCTTACACTTCCGGTCTTTTTTGCCTTTTAAAGGAAACATCTAAATTCTTCTGGATCGTTTAGATGACTTCCGATGTCGTTTGATTCCGGACCCCATTAGCACCCCGGTGTGTAACAGACTAGTTAGAGTGTTACTAATGTCATTTTCCCTTAAGTAAGTCTAATTCTGTTTTCCCTGCCCCGATAATTTTGTAGCTGACTATATAACTTAAACAGTATTGTTGTATTCTGCTGTATAAATTTTGTAATTTATATATATCAAATCCATTTTGTCTCTGTTTAAATAAAATATAGTTGGAAGTTTTGGAATACTTAAGTGTGCAGGTCTTCGAAACTAATTTTACTCATTTATTCATTATTTTCTTCATAATTCTCTCGTGTATGGGCATGTTATTTGGAAAAGTGAGGGGGTGAGCGCAACAGTGGTATAACCCACATTTTTTAAAAATGGAGAAAAATCAAGGTAAAGTGAAACACATGTGCTTTTTGTACAATATACCAAAAGTAACCACAAGTGGTTGAATGTGTCATACATTGTACATATATATATATATATATATATATATATATATATATATATATATATATATATATATATATTGTACAAAAAACCACATGTGTTTAAGTTTAATTTGATTTTTTCCATTTTTAAAAATGTAGGTTAGACAGCTGTTGCGCTCAACCCCTCAATTAGATAATATATTATTTCAATGTAATCCATAATTTAGTACTTGGATAGAATTCCTTTTGAATTTTCACCAATCCGAAATCAGGTAGGCCATTTATTCAGCCGGATGAGATACCCATTTCCTGCCAAAATCTAGTTTTGTCCGGTTTTAACAACTTTCTATTCGATTTATAACACCACCCCGCGAAAATACCATGCTGCGATTGGAAATTAGCTCATCACCTCAGGGCTTTGGCGCCTTTATAGATAATACTATTGTGTAAATCATTGGCGAAGCAAGAAATGCATAGCTGAGCTGTGTTAATTCAGCAAAGAACTGTGTGGAAATCCACTGTATTTAAAATAACACATGCCGTAGTTAAATATGACGTAAATAGCCATCTAACTGAGAAATAGAAAAGAATTATAAAAATGTTCATCAAAAGCACGAGTAAATGTATCATGCATAGAGTCCCGTGGAACCGACGCCATGTTACCAATGACGAATTCCAATGGAAAGGATTTCTCTGAAATAGGTGTTGATTTTCGGTTTAGCAGAATGTGAAATTAAAAGTTTGGAAATTAGTTTCCTTCAAAATTTTCCCTTTTCCCTTTTCCAGTTAGGTTCGATAACCTGTCCATATATAGCTAGTTTCATGTTTAGTGTTTCATTTGTAAGATAGGAGAAGGCTGTATTTTTTGTTAGTAATGATTAACTTAAATTTTCATATGTACGAGTAAATTTCGACCTGGACTCCTATTTGCAGTCTATTTGATACAGTTTCAAAATTCCTGACATGGATTGAATAACTAAAGGAAGGTTTCTTACCCTTGGAAAGGAATCTTCCTCAACCCCTTTACTAGCTAAAATTTAATTATACAAAGTGTGAAATTTTTCAGTTCGAGTACAAGGACTTTCCGTCCTCGCCCACCCTCTTTTCACGTTAGAGCCGTTTAACATAGTGTTTCTATTCCCAAAACTAATATGTGTTTCACGTGTAGTGTAGGTATGTAGTTATTTACCTTGTGTAGGTATTTGTATTGTACTCATAGTATGTAATATTTTTGCGAGCAAATGTGGAGTGTGAATGTGAATTTTTTTGTTACTCATCTACTGACAGTACCATTTTTTTGAAATTATAAACGTTTCATATCTGTTTTGTGCTTAACGCATTTATTATAGTGCACGGTATTATCGTAGTACAAGTTCTAATTTCCTGTAGTAGTGCCGTCTGATTCTAACTATTTAACGCAGTTAGTAAGTCATTTGATGAAGCACTTGGTTACTTGGTTTAGTGAGGCAGGCAAAGTAAAATTTGACTATTTTTTGCTTATTATGACATTTTCGTGATCATTGTGAATTCAGTAGATAGGTCAATTTTGAAAAAGCATTATTGGGCATGTTAAATGATAATTTTGTTCAGGTTTGAAAGCAAACAGTCGAAAAATCACAACAAATGGGTTAAATTCCAAAGTTGGGCGTCCGTTTCCAGCAAAATTTTTAAAATTTACAGGAAAGATATGGATAATTTGATCGTTTGTGTGCTTAATAATATATAAGAGTCTCGAAAAATCTGTTTATTTGTTATATATAAGCGGTTACAAACATGGGACTATGCGGCGAGCGGAGGGAACTACTTGGCGCAAGGTAACCGAACAGTTGCATTGTGAGAAGGAAACGAGCATTTATGTTATCAACATGACGAATGTACAAGGGCAATGAACTAACAGATTTAACATTTGAGAAGCAATACGTTGATAACGAGCAAATTCTTTTAAAAGTTTGTGAAGAGCACGGATTAATGAACCTAATAACAAATTGCAGAAAGTGTGAAAAGGAGATAACAGCGAAAAAACATGGCGAAAGCGGACGCCCAACTTCGGAATAAATGCCCAACAAATTAACTTCACATTTACTGTTAATTGTGTATTAACGAACGTAAAGAATAATCCGTATAGGAAAGATAGTGAATTACAGTGCATACATACAGAACGACGATATATCTTGTAATACATGCGAATATCAGTATAATTCTCAGTATCAAAATATAAAATGTACAATATAATAGTTAGTATCTCGGAATAGAAATCACTAGGAAATTTTTCGTGTGAGTAAGCATATGGAAACAAATTAACTATCGATTTTAGCAAATCATATTATGAGTAGCAGATTTCATTTTGCGACGCCGATGCAATAATTGTACTTAGTGAATGATATGTACACAGTAACGTAAACAAATAAATAGTACAAAGTTGAATTATATATCCTATACAACTGGTTGCAAAGTGTGTATATATATAGAGTCGTTTATCTTAGTAAAGGTGTATATCAAATAGTTCGAAGCTGTATCTGCGATGGCCAGTGTTTGAAGAATTTTTATTTGCGTTTATGATCTCTAATCGAATCTCCTTTATCGGATATCCGATTACAGATCATAAGAAGTAGCTTTAGTACTTGGGCAAAAATATATAGCGACGTATATACTTATAAAATGAATACGATATAAACGCTGTAAGCAGTCCTTGGGGCTCTTAAGTTTTTCGGTGTCTCGGTGATGTACCACTATGAAATAAAGATGTGTAAAATTGAATATAGATGGATAAATAATTATGCATATATAAGTAGTAAGTGTCGACGAATAATGAGACTTCACATTGTAAATGTATGCCAGATTATTTTTTCTTTGCCACTGCCTAGGGCCGTGTATTTATTTAGTTGCACGAATTATAATACTTAAACAGTGGCTCGCGCATTTAGTACTGACGGAATGTTCGTACTTATGATGGGTAATATTTACACTTTGAAACCTAAATGCATTATAACAACTACTCGGAAACACGAAAGAATTGCGAATGATATAAATTATTTGAATAGTGAGAGGAATGATGTTACCGGTAGAGAATTAATTTTCACCTTCTTGCATAATATACTTTTTTCTTTGTATATACATACCGTTACTATGACTTAGGTGATTTCTACCCGCACATACCAGTACAAATTAACTTTTTAATCCGTTACAAGGATGCATGCAGTGTTAGTCTTCTAATATTTCAGTATATATTCGGATGTTTGCTAAATGTAATGCCTCGTTGATACATAATTGCGTAGTTAAGGTATACTTACACCGCCACAAATGACTTAACTGCGTACTAGTTTCAGTTGAATATATCTTTTTCCCAAGCAGTAAGGTTTTCATATAGAGTAGGGCAAATGATATCATAGCATTGATACTTACGTACGGTAGTTTTACCCCGTGCCAGATGCCATCCTCCTACCACTAGTACTTTCGTTACTGTTTTTAACTATGGAATTATTTAGGGTTTCGTTCCCTGCGGGATTGGTAGCGCTAGAAAGGTTTTCCCCTAAAAACAACTTGCTACTACAAAATTATTTTTATTTAATTCTTTTTTAAATTTTGGCTATCCCCGTTTTGGATATCTCTTCACTTACCGACTTCCAAACTATTATTCTCCATATTTTAACTTGAAATCTTCTCCTTAGTTTTCTGATGTGTAGCATATTTTTTAAATTAGAAATTTCTAAATTGACAGATTACATCACCACCTTGATGTAATCCAGAACCTTGGAGGATGTTCAACCGGACACAGTGGCAGAAGGGCATATTAGAAAGGGGGAATTCTCACTAAATTTCCTCTTTGTAATATATCCAAGGACAATGACTTGTTGCGGTCTCCAAGCGGATAATAGGCCTGTATAGAGAACCCCGCACATCTTTCAGCACAGAAATATTTTCGGCTTTAAATCAACACAGTGGTTGTATATTTTTTTTAATCCGACTTCTTTTGTCTTACCTTCCTTTGCATACTTTTATTCTCCTTTCTTCTATTCTCTTTTCTTTCCTAAGTATTTTTGTTTTTGTTTTTTCAGCCTGCCCCCGATTTAACTTGACCACCGATATAATCATATAGCATAGTTGAGTAGCAACTTTAGACATCACCTAAAGATTTGATTTTCCTTTCACAAGGCTTTGTGATCTCCGTACGGTTAAAGACTTCCGTCGTATGCCGAGGGACTAATTGTTTACCATTGTTAGTTTTGACCTATCATAGCCATGAATTATTGTTTGGCAATGACTTATTCCTATAATATATCTTTACTTACTCCGCCAGTTATCCGATGATTGGCTATCGTTCAGCGCTTCAGATCACGTAGGCTACTTGTGCCCTGTTAGTGTAAACTGTGATTCGTGCGTAAGGTGAGTCAAAGCCACTTTCTACGCATGCGTATTCTCTTTTATTACATTAATTCAATTTAATTCTCAGGTACAGTGTTTTTTATGTTACTTAATTGTAAGGAAATTGTATTTCTGATAATGAGCTTTACAAGCAACAGAAACATTGAAAAACAGCTTACTAGACGATGAACTATTTTCTCCTGCCGCGTGGATGTTCCAAGGCACTTTAACCAATAAAATGAAACAATCGTCGCGTCTGTTTACATGAGGTACTGAACGTTCCTTGAATAAATTATAGATATAAATTACAGATTTTCTTCTCTTTTCTTAATCGTCTTGTATCGGTATGTAAATTTCGGGTTCCACCTGTAAACGTGGTTATTGCATTCAGGTTGTTCGGCATTATACAGATATGAATATTTCACTGATTGTTATTAGTGGGCCCATGAACCTGTAATTAAGTTGCTTTAAAGCATATTTTATGTATAGTAAACTTTGAACATTTTCCACATGATTAATTAGTCCATGATATTGATCGTCATTTTACACAGTGTATAACTACTTTATGCGTATAACTGCTTGTTATTTCTACTGACTGAAATCTTGGGTAATGAATGATTAACCTAGATATGAATATGTTTCAACGCGGTTACTCATTTTCTTTGTCTTGTGTTTATTTTGTCGAGTTCTTTTGTTGTGCATGTATTGTAATTAGGCGACCTAAAATATGAATGCACGGAGTGATTGACTATAAGTTGCATAAAATGATTATATATATACCTCTATATTGAGGTGTAAATACATGGTAAATGTATTTCATTATGGGAAAGTAAATCACGAAGTTGAAATATGTCATTTCAATGTGACGAAGGGTTTCATTTTCCCCCCGGTTGCTTGTTGTGTGATTGGCATATTTGGTTGCCTTAGTTTCGTATAATCAATAAACATGTGAGTATGCCGTCATTGTCTGTTAGTATAATTCTCTCTTTTGTGTTGTCATGTTACCTACAGTGTTTAACACCTCGGTTTTGTAGTCATTACTAACTGCATTTTGGGTGTCTTAATCTGGCAGTTTATCATGACGTAGATTGACCTCTCATACATACATGTAATATTGTGAAACCAACTTCTAACATACTCATATCCCTAGTCCCTTTGTGACCTATGAATCTCCAAAGATCTTAATAGTGTTGTTCCTACAAAACTATAGTGATCGTTTTTCGATAGTGTTTGGTAATGCTAATAATCCATGATTAAAATTTGATACGACTCCTTTCTAAAGGACTTCACGATTCTTCGTGCTCGATATATATATATATATATATATATATAAACTAATCGTGATTGTTGTGCGTCGTCATATAGTCACTAATATACATCGACTTCGAATAGATATGTGATTAACTTAGTGATAATTTGGAATTGGACTCATGTTAAATTGGAAACTCAATTAGTCACATAGTTTTCGGACTCGCTGAGAGGATAGAGACACTTCTGATGACGCCAAACTTTTCTCTTTTTGTCAGTAATTTCAGACATTGACAATTCTACTCCAGTGTCCTACCCCTACAACACAGATTTCTACACAGCGGGACATACAGTACTTTCCTTTTCTGATACAATTATCTTTCTTTTATGTAAACCTAAAATTTTTCCTTTCGATTGCTCTTGTCCAAAAATACTGTGCTGTGCTTCTCACACGTATTGTTCGTTCCAAGTCAAATGTCAGTTGCAGATTTCTTGACTTCTCACTTAAATTTATAAAAGAAGGCGTATTTATGATTTTGTTTCGGGGGGCTTTGCTAACTTTCGGGGGGGGGGGCTTTGCCAGAAAATGTGAACATTCTGCAATATATTTCATATACTTTACTATAGTAAGATTTCGAGGGGGGCTTAAGCTCAGAAATCCTCCCAAATACGCCACTGAAAAGAACCAATAATCCGAAAGGCAGAACTTTCCACAAAATTCATCAGATAGGTTCCGTAAAAATTTTGATTATTATTTTTTTTTTTTTTTAAGTTTGATGATATTACTTTTGAAGAGCGAATTCCAAATAGTACTTGTACATTACAGTTTCGAACGAACATATACTTCACAAAGTCTTTGAAGTGTTAATTTTTTAAAACATTCTAGCTCGGTTCTAACTGTAAGTATCAATCCAAGATTTCTATGCTCTTCATTAATGATATTATCAATATGACAACCGAATGTTAATTTGGAGTCATATAAGATACCTAGGTCCGAAGCTGTTTCCACGGTTAGTAATATCGTGTTGCCAATTGAATGTGAAAAATGTGCCCTACCTTTCGTCTTGTAAATGTCATTATTTTACATTTGTTAATATTTATTTCAAGTAAAGTTTCCTCACTCATCTTAACTACAGACATAAGATCATGTTGGAGCTTCTCACAGTCATGAACATAATTTATTGAATAATAAATTTTTAGATCATCTGCAAATAAAAATATTTGAATTTTGTATGCAGCTAGTAAGCTCATCAATAAATAGTAAGAAAAGCAAGGGTCTCAGGCAGGCCCGTGCTGGCCCACCGGGACACCGGGACGTGTCCCGGTGCGCCCTCCGAAACATCCCAGTATAAATAACGGTATAAGATTTAGTAATAAATTCTTACAGTTTTATTAGTAAAGAACCCGTGAAAGATACAGTGCGCCTTCTACATAAGGCGCCCTACGAAACATCACATTATAGATAAGTGGTTTTAGTTATCCTGTGTGCCAGCTTTGTATAATAAATTCGAATAGTGATTGTTAATAAAGAAGCTGTGAAGAATACAAGGCGCCCTTTACATGAGATGCCCTGCGAAATATCACATTAAAAAAATATATATATATATTTCTGTATTTCAGTTTTGTATTATAAATTCATACAGTCGCTATTGGCAGGACAGGTAAAGAGTATAATCACTTACAAAAATATTATAAAGTTATGTAGCTATAAAACGAAGCAATGTAATACATCAAGAATAGTTCGGATAGTCAAACGTACGATGCATTCATGAAATACTACAGTGATACTAGTCTCTAATTTACGATTTTTTACGGCATCGAAGCTTTCACAGTCTTAATATGCATCCGTATATCCGAGCATATTGATTGTTCCTGTGTGTTTTAAATCAGTGTTCGCATAGTCAGTATCTATTGTAATTCTAAAATATAGCTAAATTAATTTTCGTAAAATGTGGTCTTCCTGTCACCACGGGACGGCGCGTCCTCAGGTTGTGGAGTGAGGAAAGGCCTCTGGGATATACAGGTCAGCTGTGAATATACTGAAGAGGCAGTCGCAGACAGGCAAGGGGTGATCCTCCAGCTTGGGGATTTGATGTGGGCTAACAACTCATCCTGTTAAAAAAAAAAAAAGAGAGAGAGAGAGAGAAAAAAAAAAGGTTGTTCAGATATATTCGTAGAATATTCGGATCAGAACTGATAACTTGGTACGAACTCAGCAAAGTAAAATCGACATGAGAATTGGAACATGGAAGATAAAAAGTCTCTATAGGGCAGGCGCGTTAAAATGTGTAACGAATGAGTTAGAAATAGAAATATAAGATGGACTTAGTGGGATATCAGGAAGTTAGATGAGAAGAAAATGGAGGAGTCAAGTCGATAAGTTTTACGTTCTTTTACGGGGAAAGAATTAAAAATTACCAACTAGGATCAGGGCTTTTCGTCCACAAACGAATACTAATATCAGCAACTACATGGGTTGAATTTGTTAATGATACATTTTCTTTTACTTCTCTTAAGGGTGAGCTCCTCCGTGGCTAAGGGGTTAGCATACGCGCCTTTGGCGTGGGAGACCCGGGTTCGATTCCCGGCGGGAGCTTATGTGGTTCGGATTCCACGTTAATCAGTAGGTCCACGTCTCATATAGCCTCGCTGCTGAAAGGGACGTTAAACTCAAAATCACCTCACCTCACCTTCTCTTAAGGGTCGGTAGTGTAATATTATTTTTTAAATGTACATACCCCAATAGAAAATAAGGATGACAATAAAAAAGTTTTTACGAAAGAATAGAATAAATATTTGATCATCTCCTGCAATATCACATGAAAATTCTGTTAGGCGGTTTCAATGCGAAGGTAGGACGATACGGCATTTTCAAACCGATTATAGGGAATAAATGTCTGCATAAGGAAGGTTGTGACAACGGCGTTACACTCGTGAACTTTGCAAATCCAGAAACCTTATCGTAATGATTACAAAATCCCCACATCACAACGTTCATAAATATACTTGGCCCTCACCAGACGGATAATCAAATCGATCACGTTTTAATAGATAGAAGAAAACAGTCTAGCACAACTGATGTTCGGTCGTTCAGAGGAATTGATTATGATAATAAGAGACATACTATCGTTGAATAAAGGAAATATTCAATATCTGAAAACGGGGCGGTTTAATTTAAAGAAATTAGAGGAGAGTCAGATGAGAGGGGAGCCAGATTGAAGTGTCGAATAGATTCTCCGTTTTAGAAGGTTTGGAGCGCACTAGTGTTCAGATACTTGGTTGAAATTAGAGATAATACTACGATTTCAGCAAAAGAAATATTGGGACACGCAAAAATATGTAGGAACAAAGCATGGTTCAACCAGGTATGCACTAAAGTAGCAGAGAAGAGAAAACAGAAGAAACAGCGTTGGCTACAAAATCCGAACGAAATAACTACATAAAATTTCACTATCATCTGGCGGAAAACTTCCAAAACTTTTAGAATAAAGAAACGCAATTTTTGAAAGTTAAAATTAATTAACTTGAAGATAGTGGTAAAAATTAAAGGATTCGGGACATGTATAAATGCATTAGTGGACTTAAGAAGAAAGGCTATCAATTTCGTGCTTATATATTAAATAAAGCTAAAGGAACAGTTCTCACTGATCAGGATAGCATCTTAAATAGATGGAAAGATTTCTTTGACGATTGCTTAACACATAGCCAAAAACTAATGTGCGTGGAGAAAGTGAAATGCACACAGCATAATCGTATATTCCAGAACCTAACCAGACAAAAATAGAAATCGCTATTAAAAAATTAAAGAAACACACATCTCCGGGTGTAGACGAAATTCTGGTTGACTTAATTTTAGCTGGAGGGGAAAATTGTAGAGCAAGATATACAAACTCATTCTCCTTATCTGGAACAAGGAGGAATTACCACAAGAGTGAAAAAATCAATCATTGTTCCAGTTCAGAAGAAAAGCAGCAAAACAGATTTAATAATTATTGAGGCATTTCTCTTCTGTCAAGATCCAATAAATTCTCTTAAACATTCTATTAGCAAGATTGACTCCATACGCAGACGAAATTATTGGAGATTATCAGAGCGGATTTAGGTAAAATCAATCAACTATCGACCAGATATTTACTATTCAACTAATACTTGGAAATGAAATGGAAATACAATATCCTGGTACATCAGTTATTGACTTTAGAGTAGGGCAGGAGGGAAACATTGTACAACATGCTTACAGAATTTGCAATACCGAAAAAGGTAGATTAATTAAGATATGTTTAAATGAATCCCAAAGTGAGGTTCGAGTAGAGAAATCCTTGTTCACGAGATATCACGTTGAAAATGGCGTGAAAAAGGAGATGCGTTGTCGCCATTATTATTTAACTTTGTTCTGGAGAACACTATAAGGAAAATCAAAGGCAGGAATCAGGTCCTAGGTTATGGCGTATGCTTATGATGTAAATTTAATAGGGGATGATAGAACAATAGGAAGGAATTCAGAAATCTTAATTAGGCTTGCAGGGATATGGGCTTAGAAGTAAATGCAGAGAAAACTAAATAAATGGAAGTTTGTCGGGATTGTAATACTGCATTTTATGGATGCGTTAAAATACCAAATAATATTTTCTTTCGACAAAGTGGATACTTTCAAGTATCTAGAATCATTATTAACAGACCAAAACCATAATCACTAAAAATTTGATGTCAACTGAAAGTAGGGATTTCGTGTTACTATTCAGTTAAAAATCTTTTGTTGTCGCGAATTCTGTTGAGGAATTTGTAGCTTAAAATATAAAACGATAATCATGCCTGTTGTACTGTATGGTTGCGAAACACGGTCACTGACTCTAAGGGAAAATCGCAGACTCAAAGTGTTTGAAAACATGATAATTAAACCAATATTCGGACTCCAAGAGGAACGGAAATGGGGAATCGCGGAAATTTCATAACGAGGAACTGCATAATTTTATACCGTTTACAAAAACATTGTTAGGGTCATGAAGTCTAGGAGGCTAAAATGGGCAGGTTATGTAGCCAGAATGGAAGAAATTAGAAACGCTTTCAAAGTTCTAACTGGAAATCCAAATAGGAAAACGAAAATTAGGAAGACCGAGGCGCAGATAGGAGGACAATATTAAAATGGATCTCGCAGAGATTGAAATATAAAGAAGAAACTGGGTCCAGTAGGCTAAGGACAGAAATCAATGGAGAGCTTTTGTAAACGCGGCACTGAACCTTCTGTGTCCATACGCCACAGAGCTATATTAAATTGTTGATACATTTAGCTTCTTTTTATTTGACAGAAATGTTATTACAGGAACTAAAAAGTTTTTTCTCTAGTAAAGAGAATTTCGATTCAGTTTCCACAAATTAGCTATTTACGTTAATACTAAAACAAATTTGGTGGTGATTTTGATATAGAAAGGCATCCATACTTTCTTTCTTTCTCTGTCTCTCTCTCTCTCTCTCTCTCTCTCTCTCTCTCTATATATATATATATATATATATATATATATATATATATATTATTCACGTTTGTATGGGCGCCCTTTTAGTAGACTTGTCCACCGCCCTCATTAGTATCCCAGCACGGCCCTGGTCTCAGGTTGGAACCCTGCGGAACTCTAGACAGTACTTAGTAATCAATTGATTGTTAATGCAACAAATTGTTTATGATTTTGTAAATAATATTTAAAAAGTTTAATAAGAGACAACGAAAAATGAAACTGATTGAGTTTGTGCAACAATTTACTGTGATTTACGATATCAAAAGCTTTGGAAAATCTGTGTAAATTCTAAAGTATATACATTTAACAAATTTCCTCCTTATAAAGTTGCTTTGTTACATTAAACACTGTCAATTTTATTGTATTGTAGTTCATTTTCCTTTTTTTTAGTTTTATTATTTTATTATTGATTTCTAAAAATAATTTCAAACCTACTGTACTGCAATTTCCCGCCTCATGTGATAACATTTGTAATTGTTACAATTTTTGTTGAAAATTTTATCAAAGTCTTCACGACCCATTACATTTCTTTCTTGTCTTCTTCGTACTTATATTTTATTATTATTATTATTATTATTATTATTATTATTATTATTATTATTATTATTATTATTATTATTATTATTATTATTATTATTATTATTATTATTATAAGTAATTCAAACAACTCCTGTGACCTCATAACCAGAGATTTAACACTGATAACCGGATATTATTTTTTACTGGCGTTATATTAACAGAAAACTGTTTTTGTTTCATTTTTACTTCGAAACTTCGTTTAATTACAAATTATTTTCGGCTTGAAAATATCAGCCAACAGCAGAGATAGATAAAACAAGAGCATTGTGTCACCAAGTGAACGAAGATTATGGCGCCAAAAATAGGGCGCCATTAGTGACATGCGGTGCTAGAACATCTTGTTGTTGAAAAGTCATATAAGAGAACAGCACATGATATCTCTTTTAGAGTTTTCGAGCAACAAGCTGAGCAGGCGGTCTGTTACTGTCTCTTAAGTTGTATAGCACGTCTTGTAAGACAACTTGTTCTTTCTTACATCCCAGAATGCCCTACTCTCCTTCCAACTCTTTCCCTGCTTCTGCCTATATTTTTTTCTTAAGCTCCTAAGTTTTCAGCTAATAACAATTCAGGTGATGCCTTGTGGGCTCTGAACGACAAGAACCAGTGCGTGAAACCCCGTGTGTTACTGTCATGTTCTGGTTGGTCCCAAAAAGCTCCAAACCATCTTCCGTTCATTCGCCCCTCCCCCTTCCACCATCACCACCAAGTTATCTAACGTTAACAGCAAGAAAACAACGACTACAATGTGTTGTGGAGTTTGCCAAGAGCACACAAAGACTAAGAAATCTTTCAGGGAAAACGAAATGAACAAAATACACGGTTCACTTATTTCGGAGCAGTGATGGAATAATTTATCACAGTTCCGGAACTTGGTTCTTCCAATTCTTCTACATTTAACGCCATAATCAAACTACTCTGCAACACCAAACAAGTTTGAGAAATTTCCATTTATTACATATGTCTTCTTGATATGAATAACCTACTTTAATACTGCCTACTAATTACAAACCAATTCCTTCCCTTTTAGGCCTTTTTTTTTTTTACTTAGATTTCTTACTTGGGGCAGGCTAGGTAGGCTCAAACAACCCTGCGATAAGTTTCAAGACTCTGAAATCTTCAGTTACTTATTGAGGGAAATATTTGACTTAAAAATAAAAAGCCAATAGGTTTCCGTAGCTTATTTCATGACAACAATCGTGGAGGTTTCTGTCCGTATTGACTTGACAATGAACGATTCTCTGCATCGCTGGAAAGAGAGGTATTTAACCCTGGAGTATACACCGGGTGCTGGAGCACTCCAGTAGCTATACTAATCGTTACAGTGACGTTGTTTTCAGGACTATTGATTTGTACTACTGTGTATTATCATTTTAGATAATGACATTCCTGGTGGTACTTCTCAAGCTTTCGTTTTAGAATATAAGATAAATAAGGGATGGGATTCTCCATTAGTCCATGTGTATGTTTACGTTTGTGAAATCCAGTGTTGTCTAAAATCATTTTAGAAACTTTACACGAGCTTATGTAATATTTTCTGATTGTGAAAGCAAATGCAGATTGAAGTAAGGTTACAGACTTTATACTGAACACACTACACCACTACAATGAAACAAAACGAAGTATTGTCTATTTCGATCAGTTACTTCACATATACAGGGTGCACAATTTACCTTGATCATCCGCTATAACGGACAAACAGAAAGATAGAGAAACGTGAAACTGTAAATGAAGCAATTATAAGGAGAGAACATCTTTGTAGGTATTAAACAGAAAGATCCAACAAACAGTGTTGCCAAGCCAATATAAAGTTATAATTTTTAAAATTGCACTAAATCAGGTTGTTACATATTTCAAGTTAACAGTCAAACGTAAACTTAAAATACCACTTTTATTATTCAGTGTTACAAACTAAGAATGTCATAGTATCGCAAATATGCAAAGTTCGGAAGCTTTTAACGCACATACAGAAGAAACGGAGATGCACAGGATAATGCTCATTGAAAGTACTTTAGTCTTGGATACCATGGTCATAATATGACTTGTTGCGAATGATGCGATGAAGAACTTAGGAAGAAAAGTAGAATTATATTGGGGTTCTTGAATAAAGACTTAAGAAAAGGACGTATAAAGTATTTCGTGTAGGGCAATGTAGTCTATGGACAGTACACCAAATCGATGAAAGAGGAGTAGATGCTTTCGAAATATGAGTGTGGATAATACTAACTGAGTCAAACGCAAAGCTAATGGCAATGAAGAAGTACATATTAGGAATGTTACGAAAGAACAATCATATTAACGTATGCCAACAGTAACATTGGCTCGCGAGAGGTGTTAGGATCGAAAGCCGTTGTCTCCACCATAACGCACTGATTACCCTCATGAAATGCTCCTTATATTCCTAATGGAAATTCAAATCGTTCCCACAATGCAACAAAAGTGATTCGCGACACTATCGGCTAGACTTGTAACTAACTGCATCGTCTGCTACTGGCAGTAGCTAAGTGTATCATTGGCTAATTCTAGCAGATTCACACGCTCTGAATGATTTGATTCGTTCTTGCTTTTAGTAATTCGTGGCACTGAACTCTCTTGAGTGGCGGCAACACTGTCTCCACAGTTTCAGCCAGAAGACCAGCTGAAACCACTTGTACTATATTATTACTCTACGCCAAAACGAATGCCAACTATTTGGGTTGAAATTTAGACACCGACATACATGTGTTTACTTAGACGTAGTTCAGAAAATAGTAACCATAATTCTAGACTACACGGGAGAAACAGTATGTCAGAAATTGACCAAAATGTGATAAGTCAAAATTGGATATGTATGTGTTATGCTCCACCTCCGGTTAACTTGATATAAGTCAATTCTAAACGTGAGTTAAATAATCGTGTCCTGGTAGTAGTGATTCTAACTTTGCTTGGTAAAATAAAAAATCACCTCCCGAAAATCTATGGTTTTTATTTACTTGTATTCTTTCTCCCGAGCAGTCTAGAATTAATATGGGGGCCAATATCTATACTTATAGCAACTTGAACTAATTAATTCAGATTAATGCAGGCAAATGATTCAGTGGGTAATAATTTAATTTATTAAATAAAACACAACTCATCAGATTTAGGTAATTACCCAAAACTGGTGTGGCACTATGACTATTTTGGTAATGACTAACTTGTTCATACAGAAGTAGGATTTATGATGGAAGTAATGATTAACAATTTAAGTTGACTATTAGCAATGTGTTTAGTAATTAGCTTGTACTCACCAAGGTTCATCGGAGAAGATGAAGAGGTTGAACTTTATTTGTGTTGGTTCTTGAATACCTTCTTGAATTCACTACTTTTTTTTTGTCCACCTACCTTACCATTTTAGTTTTTGGTGACTTTATATAAAGCAGAAACAATAACTGTCTTTAACACGGAAGAAAATGTTTCCCAAAACTATTAACAGCCCCGTACGGTTGCCTAAAAGTCTTTGAGTTACGTCACAGTCGAAAGAAACGAAAGAAATAGGATCTTCGATGGAAATAAATCTAAGTGTCCTCATTAAAATACTAAGGGAAAGCAGTGGCCAAGTTTAGAAATATCAAAATAATATTTTGACTCAAGTGGAATCGGATACAGGGCTATGACGTACTTGAGTCAAAATTACGGTTTGTGATGTTGAAGAGAATTGAAGAGTCTAGCGGAAAAAAGGGGATGTCCATTTTGGGACACGATTTTTAAACATTTTGTTTCTTAAACTAATCGTGGAAAATGCTTCACGTTTCTTTTACAAGTTCGTTATTATATTGGAAATTAGCTCGCAAAACTTTATGCTCAACGTATATTATTGTAAGTAAAAGAATCCCCCCTAAAAAAAGAACTGACATGAGATTGGTTTGTGCTGGGGAAAAAGGGGTCTATTGAAGGCAAAACAATGGAGAAAGCAGAAGATTGTTTTTTTAAAAATATAAACAATATTATTAAAAATAGATTGTTTCCATCATTTGCTGTTTTTATTCTTCTTTACTCCGCTAATCACTTTTTTGGTGGTTCCATATATTTTTTTTATAGAAGGTTTGAGCATATGGGCTGCATAAGACCTTCAAAGCTTGCATATCCTGTCATTTTTCTTTCGAGATAGGCAACTTCTCTTTAAGAAAGAGGAAAAGATCTTGTAAAATACATTAATAATTTTCATGTTGATCATAGCATCCTATACAAACTGTTCTCAATCGATTTAACCCAGTACTTTATTGTACAACGAAAATTTTGGAAATGTAGTTTTATTCTCGAATCAGTATGAAATATGAGAGAGTGGGGCAAAGGAAACAAGTGAGGTACAAAACTTCATTGACTTTGCTGACCTGATAGTCAACGTCGTATAAACAACTGTCTGACATTGCTTACAAAAACGTGCAGTTGTTTAAGCAAGTTTGACGACATTAGAATGTTAAAGATCAGGTTCTGGGGCAAGAGTGATATATATTTAACTGACTTAGAATACATTAATTCATCGAATATACCTGTATTGCACGCATGTCCGTGACAGAACAGGATGGCATGAAAATCTAAATTTTCTTCAAAAGTGGATATCCCCCCTTTTTCCACTGTAAGTGATGACGATACCACCTTCTTCCATTTTACAAGGATATTTTAAACGGCTATAGCAGGCTAACTGTAAACCTTTTCCCCCTTTTTAATATATTGAATGAAACTACTCAGCGTGTTCTACAAGATGGCATGAAAATTAATTTTTTTCCAAAAGTGAACATCCACCGTTTTTCTCCTGGACTCTTCAATTGAGATGGTACATAACCACTTGTCTCAGTCGAGTTGACAATCAGTACGATTCTGACCTATGGGTGTGCTGGACTTCTCCGAAGTCTTTCCTGGTTCATATCCCGCGAAGGCCCATCCGTGGCCTATAGAGCAGTAAGTTACAGCTTCGAAATTTGTCTTATTTATCTGTATTAATTTCACGCCCGAAGTGTGCTTGTGCCTAAGCCGCTTTGAGTATACGCGACTTTTACTCGGTGTTTATTTTTTGATTAAGTGTGTAGGATTGGTTGTAATTATATAAGTATTATAAGTCTAATATTACTGGTATGCACGATTGATTAATCAGGGTAACTCAAGAAAGAGATGACTAGGTCTAATTATGACGTTGGCCCAGTGTATTCTAGAGTAGATTTTGAGCTCAATATGGCTTTCTTTCGTACTCCGTCTTTATGGCGAATAACTCTTTGAATTTACTATTAATTGCTCTGTGTAATAGTATAATTCATGCTAATGCTGTCAATTAAGGATAAAATATTTTCATGTCTTGGACAGCACGATCCTCGAACCCAGGATCTGTGGTAATATATACACTACCGTTGTAACAACTTTTGTAATTAACCCAACAAATACTCAGAAAATTACTACAATAAATAGGTATTGGAAATTCCAAATGATTGCTTTTATTTACATAACTGAAAGATAATCATGTATACCTGCAGTATAAATTATTTCCAGATATGTGCTGGGTTAAGCAAATCGTGACAATTTCAACGAATCCTAACATTTCTATTATTCTAGGTTTATATTGGATTCGAGTAATCCTTAACTAAGGTTACGTAAAACTGGACATAGTTTTAAGTTACGACGAGACTTCTTTGATTGCACTAAAATGTGAACGACCTAACAACGCCAGAACTGAGAATTGAATTTTATTTTCATTTAAAATATGAAAAATGTTACAAAATGTTACAATCATTAGCTAATAAAATATCCTTCATCCTTATCAAATATGTTTTTATATTACAATATTATCTGTGCTATAAAAAGAAAGAGAAACTGATTTGAAGATTAGCCGAGAGGAAACTATAGATTAGTTATTTGGTTGGATTCAGGTTTACTTTCAGCGCAGAGGGTATACTGTAAGCTGTCATCCTGCCCGTATAAAAAAATAGCTTTATTAATAGTTCAGAGTAAGTTTCATCTTATTAGAGGTGTGGATATTATACAGTAGCATTATTAATGTTTAGGTAAACAGTTGTTTATTTTCGATTACTCGATACCCCTACATGAGGATTTAGTCACACATAAAACTTGAGCTTAATATGAACTACCGACTAACCACATCTTTGGACATTTCTTTGTTAATTGCATAATCGTTCCAAGAACCGAAAAATTCTGGAACTGGATCCGAGGATATGAAAAGTCACCGGAACGTTGACTACTAGGACACGGCTGCCTCATATTGTGCCGATATTTTTTGTTGTCCTCTGATTTTTTTCTTTTTTTTTTCAAAGCGTTGTTCCTTCCTGGCTCCTCCTCCTCCCTATCCTATTTTGACGTCGTTCGTTTTAATTAAAGTCTTCGCAATCCAGGAATCTTGTAGTATCACCCAATAACAAAAAGCTGCTTAAACAGTAAACGACACAGCGATTGGGCGGAGAGAGAAGAAATTTAATATTGGGACTTAGGAAATACTTCACTTTTGAAGTTGCTAATCCTTGTTTAATGCTTGTAGTGCCTGTAGAAAAATGCTAACAACTATCTACTTAAAAAGAAGTAAAAAAAATTGTATTTAAAAAGAAAAAAGAAATCTTTCGATGTTATCAAGAACATGAAAGAACCTCTATCTGCACTAAGCTAATAACATCCCCTCATTATAACAAACATGGTGTAACTTTTTGGTCTCTAGTTTTTCAGGTAATTTTAACATATATTATATCTCTTGTAAATAAATTTGGTTTAGATAAAAGTGTCTAGGATTGTTTGTTATTGATAATTTTTTGTCGTTTATTTATATCTTGAAGAAAATTGATGTCTAATGTTGATTTTCTAAAATGAAATAATTTCTAATTTAATATCTTACGATTATATTCGAAGGTTAAATAAGACTTTTTTGCATAAGATTGAGAAAACAATGGGAGGTTTGTTTATAAAGAGCCAAATTTTCTTTTCTATGATAACATCTTAATTTTTTTAATTATACTTTCGATAACCAAAAAAAAATTTTAACGAATTCATTAAAAATGCGAGAGACAAGGGCAAGAAATAATTTTTCCGTCTCTGCAATGAAATATATCAAACAGGCCTATGTCCAAAAGACTCCCTGAAGATCATAATACCGATGGCTAAGAAATCGAACCAAAGGGATGTAAGGATTAAAGAATTATTAGTCTCACATCTCATGCAGCAAACATTTTGCTTCGAATTCTCAACAGAACGTTGTATGGAAGAACAAGTGAATAAGGTGAATTATGATTCAGGTTCAGAAGAGGTAAGGGCACAAGGGATGCAATTCTATTATTAAGGGTGATCGGTGAAAGGTTTATAGAAAAGCGGAAAGAGGTGTATATTTTATTTATTGATTTGAAAAAAGGTTTTTGACAGCGTGAATTGAGAAATGTTGTTGGATGTCCTAGAAAAAGTTGGGTTGGAATGAAAAGATCGAAGACATATAAAGAAACTTATAACGAACCGGTCGGTGTCAAATATAAAAGTAGCAGGGGAGAAAATAGAACAGGTAACTAGTTTTCGATACCTGGATAATACTACTAGTGATGATATAAGTCTAAATATGTCATAAAAGCAAGAAAAGGACTGGTAAGAGAAGTCTTTAAAAGGAAGAAAACACTATTTTGTGGGAAAAGAGTTGAGAAAAGGACTCATAAAATGCTTCATGTGGAGTATTGTTCTGCATGGTTCAGGAACATGGACATTACGCAAAAGTGATGAAAAACGACAGGAAACGTTCGAAATGTGGGTGTGAAGAAGAATGGAAAGTATTAGCTGGGTCGAATGAAAACGAATGAGACGATCTTAGAAATGAAAGGGCAAAGAATAATTTTAAATATTATTATGAAGAGAAAGAGAAGCTGGTTGGGACATTTGCTAACAAGGAAGTGTTTCGTGAGGGTCGTGCTAGAGGGTATGGTGGCAGGAAAGAAAGGAGGGTGAGAAGGAGACTACAATTAATGGACGATATCAAAACAGAAAACTCGTACGTGAAAACGAAAAAGTTAGCTGAAGAACGTGAAGTATGAGAGCTTCTCAGTTATAGCAAGTGATGTGCCAATAATGGCAGAAACCTATGATGTTGAGTTTTGTATTGGTACTATTTTCTAATCTCTGTTTTCTCAACTACCCTAAAGATCGATTCTATCTCTTAACAAGGAGTTTGCCAAGAGCTAACGCAACATACTTAGAAATTTACAATGCTTCGCATAAGTTGGACCAAAAAAAAAAAAAAAAAAACGGTTGTGTAAATCAATGAAAATAGTTTGGTGTATGTTCACAGTCAGTAACTGAAAGAGTATAAGATCAGAAAATGTGTAATTATAAAACAAATATCTTGCATACGCATAATGTTTTAGGCACTGTTCCTTAAATCGATTTCAAGCTAGAGCCTTCTTTTCGGCCATGATCTTGCAGAAAATTGAAATAATATATGGACAAGTTTGTTTTTGTGTTTTTGGCAATAGTCAGCGAGAAAAATAGTTTAATGGAAGCATTAAGACCAAGACTTGAGAATTCAAAAACACGTCTTTGACCTTAGAACGAACTTAAGAAAGAAGCTGTGACTTTTATCTGTTAGTGACAAGACTTGAAACTGACAATACTTTTCATTGAGTTAATCAATTTGTTCTGTGTATTGACAATGTGTTAGAGTAGTGTTTTGTAATTAGTTGTCTGCGGATTCATACGGTTACATGGAACAAATTTCGAAAGTCTATAGTACAATTTACGTTCATAATGTATAAAAGATATAAATAATAATATGCATGTATATACTATTCGTACGCTAATAACATTAAAAACATAACATTAATAATAAGATTAAAAACTTCTTTGTAATTTAATTGATGTTAATATTGTTACCTACTACTGAGCTAGTACTACTACTACGCAGCACCGTAATTTACATATTTTCTGTGGGCGGGGGGCAAGCATTCATTTGCGTAATTGGCTCTCTATTGAAAGTTGTTTCTCTAATTCTTGGGTGCTGTTTGTTAACAATGTGCTGTTTTGTTTATGTAATTTAGTGAACCTGTTTGATGCTTCATTTATAATTTCATGTTCGTATCGTATATGGAGTGAGAAAATGTTGTCTTAAAATGGTCTCCCTTCGAGCTTCCCTGGAAGGCAGTTGCCCCCTGCCTCCACAAGTTACTGTCCTGCTACTACGCAATTTAGAGTTGTGGAATCCATTCATTGTCTTGTAAATATAAAGCGTGTTCTCAACAATGAAATATTTGAGAACTACTGCTTTACAGAATATCAAAACAACAGAAACAATAGTGTTTTAATAACTTACCAATATTTGTGCATTGATAATGTGATCAGTAATACTGATTTGACTATACACTCTAAAAATAGTACCCATGATTTTGCACGAGGTACCCATGAAATACCAGGTATTTCGCTGTTAATGTCACTTTAGCACTGGCGCCTAATCTCACAGACCAATTTGTTAAACTTTTAATCTTTACCTAATAATTTTTGTTTAATGTTTCATTGATAATTTTGTTTTGTTATCATAAGGTATTAAATCATGTTCAGAAGTAAATGTGGTAAAATTTTGTTGAAAAATTATATTTCAGATTTTTAATTCAATAAATTTCAAAACTAATTTTTCGGTGCGAGAAATCTATTTGCTCTGATCAGCAGTGATAAACTACAACTTAGTTAATTGTTAATTATGTTTCACATTTTAAGAAAATGAGGAGAAGTCTTCAATTGAAAATTTTCAACAAAAAAAATCCTTGTAACAAATTAACTTCAAACAACATTCTGTTTTGAAATCCTTGTAACAAATTAAAATCCTTGTAACAAATTAACTTCAAACAACATTCTGTTTTGAGATTTATTAAAAATAAAGTTAAAAACGGGTAAAGTGCAATTCAAGGGTAGATATCTCTTATCGTGATTTTCATCAGAAGATTTGCTTCTTTCCAGGAGATCGTTCCACCTGACCAATTATTCACAATTGATTTTTCCACGCGAGAGGCTACGCTACTCTCTCTCCTCAGTTGTCATAGTTGTTATCAGCGCCAACCCCTAGGCGGTAAGACTTGCACGATCTCATTTCAAGGGTATACATTTTAATTAGTTGTCAACTAGTTTACAGGCTAGTGAACTTGGACACCTTTAAAAGCATTGCATGGCTACGTAGAACTATCGTCACTTATCGACTCAAACAATTTATTTTGCAATGGCATCTGGTTCAAGCTTTGAAGTTGTGTGGTACATGCAAAGGCAATAGTAGTATTCGTAAAAGTGGGAATAGTAAGTTATTTTAGGTCTCTTAACAAATATGAGTGTTTATGGAAGTTTGTCAATGCGAAGAAATATGAATTATACAGTATATTTTCCTTAAAGTCATAAATAAAGAAGAGCTCGATTTTAATGTGAAATATTACAAATTATCTTGTATTGTTAATTGGTAATCTCTTTAATATCAAAAATTTGTGAGACTCATATTGTGCATTACCATTTGCTATGGATAACACTTCATAACAGGTATTCACTTTTTAATTATGAACAGAAGATACATTAAGATTTTTTTTTAAAAAAAAACTTAAATCTGAGAGTAATGCTTGGAAAATTGCAAAATTTAAGTACACATCAAATTGGTCTTTATATATATTCTAATTACGTACTAAATCCATTTCCCACCATGTTCTTTAAAAATGTGTGACTACCTAGATATAAAAAGTGACAAAAGATAAATGTAAAAACAGCGCTACTGTTAGAAAACTGTCGTATTTTCTTTTTGAAAATAACATATTTGTCAATATATTTAATATATATACCATCGTATTTATTTAATTTTTCGATGGGATACTCTAATTTAGAATTATAATAAGTAATCTACAGTACTTTTTTTAATAGATAAAGAACTCAACTACAGATGTCCAACTAGGAACTGTTGGAAGAAATCTTCGATTCGACATGACAAAACAAAATTTTCATAATGAAAATATTAACTTCTCCAATGCATCAATTCCTTCCTATAAAATAATTTTAGTTCTGACAACATTAAAAAATGGAGCAGACCTTAGCAAAAGGTCAAATACCTTCCAAATTTGAATTTCTTTGGTAATAGTTTACCCATTAAAAGGAATAAGATGGCCAACCAAACTTATAATAGTATACTCTATGATCCTCTACTACCGTACCAAAATTTTAAAATTGACAATTTTCAAAATTTAAAGATTGGTCCTATGCATCCCTTCCAATTTTGAGAGGATCGTATCATGTGCTCATATTCTTAGAAAAATACTGGATCTCTATACTCATCCAATTGGGTGAATTAAGTCAGAAACTTTTCAAATTTATATTCTTTGGTAATCATTTATCCATAAAAGGAAACGAGATGAACCACCCAAACTTATAAAGGAACATTTTATGTAGTCTTATACTACCCTATGAAATTTTTAAATTGCTAATTTCTAAAATTTAAGGATTACCGTATATACTCCAATCGAATTCTGAAAGATCGGGCCAACGTACAAGTTGCTTAAATTTAGTTAGAATGGTACAATGCACCCCTGAGCCAGGATGCATGGCTCCTGAGGCAGGGATCCAGGTGCACAAAAGTATGTTGAACAGAAGCCTATATAACTATATCTTGTGTTCTAGTAGATGTAAGAGGAACGACTTCTGAGATGATCTAATTGAATAAAGTTATTATTAAAACAATTGTATGGTTGAGTGTTTTGTACTTGCCTTCTGTATGCATTAACAAAATAATAATAATTAAATCGTAAACAGGGCAACTTAAACTGGTTGAAATTTCAGAGAAATAATTTAACATTAGTATAATAAACTCCAACAACTTGCTTATCACATAAAAGTAATACTGCTAATACTATTACCCAGCATAATAATGTCGACGTTCTTCAATTTGACCCCAACATTCCTCTTTGGCAACATACAAATATATGAACAAAGAATTTAGGGAAAAAATCAATATTTAGCATTAAGTTTTTCGAATCCAAAAGTGAAATACTTACACCTGCTTTATAAGATGATGGAATTAAATATCCTGGATAAGAACGATAACAGTGATCCCCGCACCTTAGAATTTTCCCCAGCATCTGAATTCAAGTAACAGCTGTCTTGAGAATTTTTACAAAGTAGATCTAGTGATTCGAGAAGAGGGTATTATGAGGAGGCTATAGATACGTAATTCACCCTCTTTGATACGGTTAATATTTTCTTCCGATTATTCCAGTAAGATTGATAAAAATAAATATATTATCTGTACACCACAATAAGTATATTCGAGCATTTGGATTGTAAGTTGCCCGTTTCGCTAATAGGGGGTATGACCCCTAATTTTGCCAAGTTGGATAACTAACTAACTAACTCTATGGCCTATGAAACCCGGAGGTTCAGTGCCGCGTTCACAAAAGCTCTCCACTGACTTCTATCCTTAGCTAATTGCATCCAGTTTCTACTTTGTATTCCTATCTCTGCGAGATCCATCTTAATATTGTCCTCCCATCTGCGCCTAGGTCTTCCTAATGGTCGTTTTCCTATGGGTCTACCAGTCAAGACTTTGAAAGCGTTTCTACTTTCTTCCATTCTAGCTACATGACCTGCCCACCTAAGCCTCCTAGACTTGACGACCCTAACAATGTTGGGTAAACCGTATAAACTATGTAGTTCCTCGTTATGAAGCTTCCGCCATTCCCCATTCTCGTTCCTCTTGGGTCCGAATATTCTTCTCAGGATCCTGTTCTCAAATACTTTCAGTCTATGTTCTTCCCTCAGAGTAAGCGACCATGTTTCACAACCATACAGAACAACAGGCATGATTATCGTTTTATATATTTTAAGCTTCAAATTCCTCGACAGAATTCGCGACGACAAGAGATTTTGAACCGAATAGTAACACGAATTCCCTCCTTTTAGTCGACATTTAATTTCTTCGTGAATATGATTTTCGTCTGTTAATATTGATCCTAAATATTTGAAAGTATCCACTTTATCAAAAGGATTATTTAATATTTTAACGCCTCCACAATTTGCCGTATTACGGTCCCGACGCACTACCATGTATTTAGTTTTCTCTGCATTTACCAAGTTGGATAACTCTATATTCAAAGTTTTCGAGGAGAGAGCTTTGAACTTCAACATCTCATGTAAATCGAATAAAGAAAATATTATTTACTGTGAGCATTAGAAGGTAAAATTCTTAATTATGCTTTTGGTTGCAACCATAAAAGAAATATTAATTTTTCATGAGATATTAAACTTCAAAGTTCTCTTCTAAAAAAATCATTTTGGAGTAGAACAATTTAGTACCCAAGCATTCATGTGTTACAAGGAACATATTTAGAGACAGAATTGGTATGCTGTTTTCCTGAGTTCTCAGGATATCATTTTTTACGTCAATGTTATACATTTCATCAGTCCTTAAAAGTTGTTGTCATCGTTGCTGGATGCTTATCGCAACACTATTTACGAACTGACAAATCGCAACTCTTGCAAAATGTAATAAATTTAGAAGACATGAACCATGGAAACAATTGCAGAGTGCCAGTTGAAATCTTAAAACATGCGGTGAAAATTAGGAGTGTTGCCAATTTGAAATATCAAATAATGGACGTTTGGTGCTCATTAAAAGCAGTCTTAAATTCACACTGGTTAATTAAAGAACAAAATAAGCATATCATTGGCTGTTTGGGAAAATTTGCTATTAAAATGAGGTGTCACATTCTATGGTTTCATTTTTCAAACTTCACTTTAATTCAAAATCGCGGACTTCAAGATGGCTGCCGTCAAGAATACTCTTACCGTATCACTTCCTTCTAGGCATAATATGTATTACCGAAGCGTGTACCCACTTATTATCATTAATACGCGGGTTAGAAGCGGAGGTAAGGGACTTTCGCACGTAGTAAGTGAACAATTAAATGCCTGTAACTTTTCCCCAATTGAGTGTATCTCAAAACTATCTTCACCATTTTCTTCCTGATTAAATTCTAGTTCGAAATTATGTCTCATGTTACCCTATTCACATTAAAAAAAAAAAAACTTGACCTTAATTCAAAATGGCGGATTTCAAGATGGCTGCCGTCAAGGCCATACCTACCATACAACTTCCCGCTACGCCTTATATGTATCTACATGGTTGTTCATTCATTAACGCTACGTTTACAAAGGTTAGTAAGGGAGTTCTGCAGTAATCTCTAATAACCACATCACAGCTCTTAAAAATTATAGAAAAGTAGAAAACCTGCACCATGGCAAAAATTTCTGTCATCACCAATAATACATATATGTTCTCTATCAGCTAGAAAAATTTCATTGAAATCGGAGCCGGACAATTGGCTGATGTCCCTTGTTAGAACTAATTACGATAGTCTGAATTTTAGTTATATTGTGGGTCATATTTATCTGCTACTAAAATAGAACTACGAACTCAATCAAATAACAACAAAATTATTTTCGTTACCTCCCAGGAAGAAAACACAGAAACCCAAAACATTATAAAATTATAGCTCTGAAATGTAGATAAAATCAACATTGTTCTGGCAACATTGCTGCACACCTTGTTGCAATGCCACGAGCTTCCACTCGCCCTATCCTTTCCTCCCTCCTTTCACATACACACGATTCGGTTACGTGGTCTAGGAAATTCTTCAGTCTCTGTGACAATCTCAAGCGGTAACACCATTATACGTCCTGACAGCAAACACAAATTCCTGTGATTGCAGCTCCATCGTACGGAATTAAGTGTAATTACAAGCGTTTACCCGTAGCCTTAACAACGTTAGGTCTCTCCAAGGCTCATTTCATTCACTAGATACGTTTCCTAGTTCTTCCGTTATACCAACACACATATCTATCTGCCCTGCAACTCATTCAAATTGTAAGCGCGTCAAGGAGTTGCTCCAGTACGAAAATTTCTAATTGAAAATTGGAGTCATAACGCGATGATAAGATTGTCCAGGAAACAAGAGTGAAGATTGTCTCGTCTTCAAAATATATCGTGAAAGTGAATTCTTGTCTCGGAAAGTGTATCTGGCTTTTTGGAAGAACTTTGCTTCATCTTATATCTATTAACGAATATCCTGTCTCGTCTTGTCTCGTCTCGTGAGCGAACCTAAATGGCTCCCAATGTTTATTCCATGTAGAAAAAAGCAAACAATTAGAAATACGCAAGAGAGATAATACGAGGCGCGCTCGGAAAGTAATCTCCGATTGGTCACTGTGAGTGAGATAGTGGGGGCGCGCTACCATCTTTGCACAGACGTGCGCGGTAGATCAGTTTGCGTCCAGTCGTAGTAGAGTGAAGGTTGTTTGATTACTAGTTCCAATTTTGTAGCGTCTCAAAATGTGTGCTGCGATAGAAAACCCCGCCAAGTGCGAGGTGCGAGCTGTTATACATTTCTAACGGCAAAATAATATTTGGCAGCAACTACTCACCGGAAACTTTCTGACGTGAATGGAGAAAGTGTGATGAATTAAGGAGTTGTTTGTGAATGGGTTCGTTCGTTTTAAAGTGATTCATGACGAAGACAGGAGTGTCACGCCAGCCATCAGTTGGTACTGATGAACTCGTTGAAAAATTGATGGAAAAGTTGGTGAAAATCCTCGTTTGACAATCTCGGAGTTTTCCGATGAATTTCCTCAAATTTCAAGACTGTGTTATATGATCTCAGTGCTTTGGTGATGATGACGACAGGAGCGTCATTTCAGAGTTTGCTTGGGGGTGGGGCAAGACCCCTTGATATTAGTAAAATTTCGCGTTTCTCACTGATTTACTACTATTCTATTGATAAAATCTATATACATCTTAAACTCAGGGGGGCAAATGTCCCTCCCTGCCCCCCTAAATGACGCCCCTGGATGACGAGCTGAAAGATGCGGTCACAAGCTGGCTCAAGGCCTACACCAGAGATTTTTATGCTGATGGAATTTCTAAGCTAGTAAAGAAATATGATAAGTGATTGAATGTTTATGGAAAGTATTTTAAAAAATAACTCAAAGAACTAATTTTCAGATGTATATAATAAATTATTCTTATTTACGTTGGTGTTTCTTTTCGGAGGTTACTTTCTGAACGGCCATCATATTATTAATAATTAAGTAATTTATCCAATAAAAATATGAGAATATAGAACACATGGCAATATATATGAGGTCTTCATAAAAACTACATGAAACAGGCATGTTCAAACAGGAGAGGGATGCAAGAATTGAAACATTTAAATAATTATCATCTAAACATTTGCATACAATGTTCATAATCAATGTAAGAACAACTATTCTAATCACGGTTGCATTACGATTAGAAACATGGAGATGATGACGGAGCCAGATGATTACAAATGTTAGCCATTAAGGCAGCTTAAAAGGTAAATATTAAATTTGTTGGGAATCATTAAGATAAATTGGGCGGCGGCAGCAGGGCTGTGAGAGTTGTTAACCAATGGACCTTGAAGGAAATAGGCATATCTCGTAAAACAAGGATCGAAATTGATGTAATTTGTGAAATCGAAATATATCTGCTCGAAATTTTTTCACCTATTGGCTTATTCATTTCATTATTGTACTAAATATTCCTCAAATATGCACTAAAAATAATACCTTTATGCACTTATTTAGGAGCTATTAGGGAAAAGTAGTTCGTAAGTTTATTTTATTGTTTCTTTCTAAAATTAATTATCTTCTCATGTGGTCTTTTTCTTTTTCTTCTTCTGGGTTGTCGTAATCTTAACACTACAGTGGTAACGTTCAGGAAACTTTCATAAATGGTAACGTTGGGTCTACGGGACCCATTCAAGTTTTTACGCACTGAAATCAATTAAAGAAGAATATTTTATAACTTCGAGCTTACATTGACGAAATTATCTTTAGTTACATTAAACGAAAGAGTACAGTAATTTATTTTGAATGCCAAATTCAAAATTAATATATGTCTTTTATTGTTATGAAAGTATTTAACGAACATTTTTCATTCACCTATTATTTAGTTTGGTTTGGTTTAAACACAGTATTCAATACGTAAAACAATATTCCAGACATGATACAAAAAATGAAAAGTGTTAGGTAATGACGATATTACTTGAAACTGAAGGAAAATATGTCTTTTAACTTTATTTCAATTTTTCTTTCCACTAACTTCCAATTTATGAAAAACTGCAGCCATTCTTATTGGCATCTTTACATGTAATGATCTTAACATTCACCACACAACATTCTTGCGTGACCCAGGCAAATCCACTTACCACAATTTTGGCAAAAGTACCTGGTTTTGCTGTCTGTACACATGTTGCAACGTCCTCGTAGTTGCTCTTCAAGGGTTAATCCACATAATCTTGCAGCTGATTTTCGAAGATCAGTAAGATTGCGTTTATTTTGTGCTCTCTGCATCAACTGCCTCTGTATCAATTCTTTAGACAATTCTTTAGACATCGGTATACGAGCAGTCACGATGTTACTACGAATATTCACATTTCCTTTTTTCTTACTCCATTTCGTGTCCTTGTCTCTACCTACAAAATATTTGTGCACAGTTTCTTCAAAATCAGAACTTCCATCACTGTTTCCTCCTTCATCACTAGTATAATGATCACTAGGCAAACAAAAGTCAGGATCACAATCTTCATCATCTTCTTTGCAAGCTACGTCACTTAGTTCTTGCTCTAACATGTCCCTTATTCTTTGGACATATGCCTCATAACTTTCGGCCATGCTTCACTTGAATATATATATATATATATATATATATATATATATATATATATATATATATATATATATATATATATATATATATATATATATATATATATATATATATAACAACTATACAAGTGCTTAAAAAACATGCAAATCAACACACGGAAATATGAAGTTTTCTCTTCTAAAATCGCTACTTAATATTATTTAATCGTGCTAGTAAAAATAACATCACTGGTAACGTTGGGTCTGTCTGGCCCACTCGATGAAAAACCACGCGGCACACAACAATGACCAAGCGAAAACTAAAACAGGCTACGTATGATTAAACTACAACTTAGGAGCGGAAGGTAGGGGGGGGGGGATGTAGCAGTTCGAGTGTTGTCAACTAAAGTTATATTATTTTTTGTAAAGGCTTGGGTCTCACAGACCCAACGTTACCAGCGTAGTGTTAAATTAGTTCCAACATTACTATCAAATATCGTAAGGGTCAATCCATGCTAAATGATCGAGAAAAAATAAAAATTGCCGCGCGAACTTTTCTAAAAAAAATGTAATTTGTTCAGAAATGTTGAGTCTATATAAGAGTACTTGAAAACCACAATTTATTTTTTCAACACGCAGCAGCTGCCGCCATTTTGCATTTTCTCGATATCAGACGTTTACGTTGCTTTCAATATCTCAACATGTATTTGTCCTAGCAAATTAAGAATTGCTGGGCGTCTCCAACTTTGCAGAGCTGAAACCTCGATCTCTTAATATTTTTGCCTAAAACCACTTGAAAGAGGTAAAATCAGATGCTACAGTAGTAACATTTTTGGACATGGAAGACATGTTTGGGAAGAGGAAAAAACTGACGTAGAGGCCTGGATTTGTGTGTGAATGTAATCCGAGGTCTTACGTTTATACACAAAAAGTTGCAGACCTCTGGTTGCTCCCAAAAGCCTGACAAAAATTCATAAATTTGGGGAATTATGCCAATTTGGCATATTTCGCTGTCCAATATCTCCAATGGGCCTGGATAAAAAATCTTAAACTTTGGGAATAGTTACTCCTTTTGTATACCATAACACACACAACAGCGCGTTTTGTGTTCTTGAGCAGAAGAGGTCAAAGTATAAAGGAATGACGTCATACTGTAGGAGGTGTTTTGTTCACAAATTCAACTGGAAACTCGTTGTTGTGAAGTAAAATAAAGTAGGATGAATGGTTAGTCCAGTCAAGGCTTCAAGCTCGTTTCTTTCCTCTAGCTGTGACTCACTGCCTTATCACACCCACAGCAGCACTGGCGAAGAATGGCGCTACCAGTGAACGCTCACTCACTGTAAACACTGACTGGGGAATACAGATCAAACGAAAGGACAACTGTCTTGTGCATGAGTTGACAGTTAAAATAAGATAATCATGATTGAATATCATAACAACAATATAACAAACAACAAGAGCAATGAGTTCTTACGGACTCTATGTCAACTGAGCATTTTGACTTTTCTCGCATTCTGCTGAATTTGGATCTGTGTTAGTATTTTCAGTGTTGATTTGACACCATGTCAAGGTTGATAGTGTGGGGAAAAGTGTTGAGTGTTACTTTGTGGCGGTTTTGCACCAAAACGAAGAAAGTAACACAGTATGTGGTGTGTTAATTATTTTATGTTAATATTACACCATGTCAAGTATCGATATAACACAGTCCCTGTGTTATTTCAACACCATTTTCTTATTATTTCAACACAATATTTGTGCCATAGTTCAATGTCAAAGCCACATAAGAAACACAGTTCTGTGTTCATTCTACATCCCCTATGTTAAAATTCAAGGTCAGACTACCAGATTTACACCGTTTTTGGTGTTAGTTCGGCTACACTTTTGTGTTACTACGACACCTATTTCGGTGTAAAAATAACTCCGTTTGCGGTGTTGATGTAACACTTTTTCTGTATTGGAAAAGCTTGTGGTATGCATGCTTACGTTTAGGGTGGTTCGCCATCTTTGATTACTAGCTAGTAAACGTGACAACCAATACATCGCGTTCGGAAATAACGAAACGAAAGAACTTAACGGATAGAACTGCAACAGATTCATTGGTGAATTTCCTTAATTTCGCCAAGTGTTTCCGAACGCGGCCTTTATTGAAATGTCCTGTTAAAATGTTAACAGGGCGAGGAAGGAAACAAATCCTAATTTTAAAGTATGAATAGTAAGCTACAGAACATTTACCTAGAAAATCTTCATAAAATTTTTTGTCGTCCGCCCCATCATTTATTATGATGTATTTCTTGATGGTGTGAAACACAACCTTCAACAATATCTTGTTCAAGAATGTTAGGAAACTCTTTAGTTATATTCTTGTAATATCATTGATTCTTAATCGTGTTTCTACTTGCTTTTTGCCATTTTTGAAACACAATCCCCGGTTTTGACTGTTAAGCTCTAGGGCAGTGTAGAAGTGACATAGTTTTACGATGTTATTTCTCGCTGTTGACATAATTCTTCAGAAACATTGTGTAAAACAATTGAGAACACATCGAGCGGTTTGCATGTTGAAATTTTGTGAATACCCAGGATTTGTTTAAGTATTTCTTTCTACTGCGTTTGTCTGTAACTTCAGTACATAAGAGTTTATAATTAGATGCCCAAGAAATTTGGCAGTCACGTAGGAAACCTCACAGAAGATTCTACACTTGTGCTAATTCAACACACAGGCTGTGTGTCATTTCAATAGCCGGCATTTGACACATAACTCCAAATGGAGAGTGAATTGTTCCAATCACCTGTTTGTGTTATATTTGAACACAATCGCGTAAACACATAGGCATGTCTTTGATATAACACAACGTTTTTTTTACAGTGCACAAGCAAATGAATTTAAAATATTTATAAGAATTTGCTGCTAGGTTTAAGAAGCCTCACAAAAGTTATTCCAATGATAGAAGCTTTTTCGAAACGAATTGGAATATTGAGAGGGCAATTTCACATCGTATCTAGAAGCAAATCATTTTCCATTATTAAATTTCTATCTATTTCTATTTTCTATTGTCTAGTGTACACAAAGACCGTCAGGAAAGAACTGTCTATAGCCATCTTATATAGGCCTATCTTCTGTCATTATACTCTGTTGACTTCAGTTTCATTAACACCGATATTATATTAGACAGGATAATAAAATTTCTAAATATCCAAGTACAGAGATGCTAACAAGCAATTAACATTTTAGTTGTGAATTAATATTCATTAATGCTTTTTTCCATTGTTGACACCATATTCTTTGATCGTAATTCCAAAATCTTTTCATTGTTGGTTAGCTTCTAGAATCATCTATAGTTTTCAAAGCCTGTCATTCAACCGCCAGCAACAGTAATTTGCGACTGTTTTCGTTGTTGTGAAAATCTTGCACTATTATACTGTATGTATATGCCCTTCACAAATCTTATCAGCTTAATGACAAGAGCATCTCAAATTTTCTACACTGGAATATATTAATTACTTTTGGAGACGGACGGCATTTAAAACTGATTCTGGATGGCATAAATGCTAAAAGCTTCCTGGAAAGATGTATTATTAATAATTCAAATTCTGAAGTATAGTTAATATGCTTCTAGTACCTAAACCTTTCAAAAAGCTTCGGTATCTATTTACAGCACAGTAACAAGTGAATTTTATTCCACGTTGTAAAACTACGTACCATACTTCCTAAAACTATAAAGGTAAAATAGTTTTAAAAAAGGTGATAGATTTACCAGTTTTGCTTTCAATAGTTTGATAAAGTGAGGAGATGGAACCTACGGTTGGAATTGTAAGTCGACATCAAAATACAATTGTCGACCTGGGTACAATAGTGGTCTAACCCAGTGGTTCCCAGCCTTTTCTAACTGACACACACTTTACTTAGCCCGTACAACATCGCAACATACTAGTTTGATGTTTTATTAATAGTATAATACATACCTGTATAATGTACACCTGTAAGTTTCTATGAAGTAGTGAGTCTACAATAGTACTGTGGATTGTTGAAACTTGAACTGTGCATAGAAAGTAGTGCTAAAGTTTGATACGTGAAATAACAGAATGAAACGCGTGATTAGAAGAACAAGAATAACAGTTTTATATAGGGGCAGTAACTTAGGCCTGGGCTGCTGCAACTCATGATGTCCGTTTAAAAGGGATGTAATTTATTTCAATGGTGTTCAAAGATTTCACAGAGTCCAAATTCAGTATTAAAATTTGTAAAATTATCCTAAAATCAGATTAAATTTACAGAAACATTGGAATCTCGGGTATCTGAACCTCAGGATCAACCCCTTGCGTAACACTCTCCACCATTAGAGAACGAGTGAAATGGTTCTTACATGGATATGTGATCACCATTGATAGTGATATATACTCTGTATCATGCTCTCATGCTGCTCAGAATGTGAGTAATGATTTGTGATATGAAGTTCTATTACTCCACCAGCGCTTTGACAACTGCATGATCCTTGGTGTATTGGGATGCGCTGAAAACGTTTCGGCTCAGCATCCCACATGTGGCGTTTGTAATCAAGTCGGGGTAAGGAGCGGCCAGTCCATTCGCTGAATATTCTGTGCTTTCAAGAGCTCCACTACCAGCCCTGTTCGATGCAGTTGAGAAATTATCATCCATAAATATGATGTCGAAGCCGATTGCAGCTTTGAAAGAGTGAATGTGGCAAAGGCGTACGTGTTGCAATAACGTTGATCTGTGAGTACACTATGGCCGTGTCCAAAAGATACAAGTGCACATTTGAAGTACGCTTATTTCCGGAAGTGACGTCACCTAGTGTGCGTCAAAAGGTCCAAGTTCACAAGTGTGCGAGTGCATAGTGCGTAGTGTGCGAGGATGTACACTACGTTAGTATACTTGTGTGCTTAATATGGCGATTTTTCGTAGAATGACCTAATAAAATTTTAATAGGCATATTCTTAATATTTTTGTTTAAGTAAATATATTTGTGGACTGATTTTATAATAATTTACTTGATAAACATACAAGTTAGTGATTTTACAAGTCGAATATAAAAATATTACACAAATAACAAATGTATTTACGTTATTTTCTTTGAGTATGCAATAAGATTTAAAATAGTATAGGGAAAACAAACAAATAGTTTCTTTGATAATACTATAAAGACATTTGTGCTTAAATATTACATGGTTTATGTAGCTTAATTGAAATAGTTGCACTATCGGTAATGCGGCTATTTGCCCGTAAATGACAAATTTTAATGGTGTATGAATTAAAATATTAAGTTCTAGCATAGTATACATAGATTATTCATTTCTGTATAGCTACAGCTACAGCCGCAGCCGCAAATGTTAATTCATAGACACATAAGCCTAATTTTATAGTTTTGACTCTAAACGAATTCCTTTCAACGCTACCATATTTCCTTGCACTTGAGAGAGACTGTAATATACCAATTACCGTACATTGTGTATTTTTGACAGGTACCGAAAAGTGAAATACAGATCAAAAATTCCTTTCTCCACATTTATCAAAGATTTCACAAATTACTCCTGGTAAGTCTTTACTATGGCCATTTCATTTTTTTTATTCTTCGATTTAGCGATTTGATCTCTCGGTTCCGGTTTTAAGAACTTGCCTCTTCACCCATATACTGTATATAAGGTAGTAGCTAGGTTGGTTCCTTTTTGTACCAAAGTATAATATTTAATTCACATAATATTGACGAGCGAGTGTTAGCGAGTGAAGGCTGGTTGGAACCCCGCAGAGCACTTTCTTTTCCGTCTTCGTTACGAATCGGTTCATTGAACGATTCATTGAAAGAAATGTCCAAAGTAAAGACTTGCCTTCCTCTTAATTCATATAATCCCATTACTGTACCCAGTATTAAAAGATTATGAACAAATAATTTCTTCCGTATAGTTGAACAATGAGAGCCATTACATTACATACTGTATTTTTTCATAAAACCGTCTCTTGATTTTCATAAAATTCTTATTATATTTTTATTAGTTTATTTTACGTTTATATTTGGACGAGGGGATTTGTTTCGTTACTGAATAACCATTTTCGCAGTGGGAAGCATGTAGGAGAGTATATTTCAAGAGAGATGTCGGGCGCCGAAAGCGTAGTAAAATGCACGTAAATGTTGAAGTGTATACAATATACAGAACTCCATTCAAGCAGGCTTATAAGATAGTAATCTCACTTTTTTTTTGTTATTTTTACCATACTACTTTAATTAGGGTTATCCGCCTTGAGTATGCATTATCCTTATAAATTGGTATTTCATAGCGGCATAATAGCTTTTTCCTGTAATTTTGGTTCTCATGTTGTTCAACTTTACCATTTCTTTCCTTGTCATCCTTCTATGTGTTAACTTTTGGTGTAGATTAAGAATACGGAGACACTATTTAGATGATTTCCAGGTAAAATCAATAAATTCACAGTGAAAGAATAACATCTAAGGAACTTCAATATTAGCGCAATATGGTAGAAACAGTTCAATCAGTATGCCTGAACTGAAAGAATACAGTAGAGCTACAACAATAATACTGTCATTGTTGTGTAATCTACCGTACAGGAAGCAATTATACTCAGTATCAACCCTCTCCCAAAGTAGTTTTGTGCCATATTATTGTAAATACCGCTCCCCTCGGTGTCCTAACGCTCTTGTACGTTGCCTACTTTCAGTTGCAATAAAATTCCTAAACTAATTCGCAAAAGTGTCTTCAGCGCCCTAATCACCAGTGCTACTCTTCTTTCGGGAGATTATTAAATATTCCCTCCGCAAGCATGCCTAATAAAGTAGAATATCGCCAATAGTTTAGTGTTTTTTATGCTGTTACGAGTTTATTGTGCACATAAGACAACGCACACATATATTATAAATGTATTGCATTTATGCTCCGCTATATTGTTAATCTGCGCGTGAAATACCCAAAATGACAAATATTTGCAGGCACGGCAAAGCTGAAGCTGTTGGCATACATGAAAAAACTCTTAAATCATTTTATGGTTACCCCATATAGTCAATCTGTACGGTTTATTTATCTTTAATATAACTGGAAAGTCATTCATCTAAAGAAAAAAAACATGCTAATTTTTTCTAGTACGCGAAATTCTCCCTTCTTTTGTTATCAATGTTCCATATTCCACCACAACGAGGCGCTGTAACCAAGTGCTGATCAAAAGCTAATTTTACGAAGTGTACACTATTTAGTGTGCACTCCATTTGTAGACTTCGAGTGTGCATCCTCGAAGTGTGCACTATGCACTTTTGGACATGGCCTATGTTCTAAAGAGGTTGGTATGCTGGTGCAACATTATGCTTCCCACAGAAGAACAACTGAACTACCAAAATGATCCTGTTCGACAAAGTTATTGGTTTCATTGCATGTTTCCACCTCTCGTATGATGAGTGAACATCCAGAATCACTACTCAGAATGAATCTGCTCTCATTTTACAAGAAACTGCGACTCCCTTCTCCTCAGTCCAGTTCTGATGTTCTTGACATCATCGTGCCGCCAATTTGCAGGTGTGAACGAAATACAGCGCAATGATCGTCGGCCAGAGAGACAGTCCTATACAATCGATATACCACTCTGAAGCGTGATACTGGGCACTTTACACTATCGTTAAATATGTTTGCAATTGCGTCCACTGTTTGACGTCAGTTCCTTCTTGCCTGATGCACAATGTGGCAGTCGTCCGTATCTGTAGTTGAACGTTTTCGACCACCACGTTTCCTTCGTACAGCATCGTATGTGGTTCAGAATACTCCTCATGAACGTGAAACATTGTTATTGGCGATACCAAACTCCTGGGTCACACTTTCAAACTTCGTTCTTCTTCCAGTTTCTGATTATTCTTCCCCATGTGAAGTCATGGAAATGTCTCCGGGCCATGCTGTTGTAACATCACCACAATACACCTTAACAGCTCTCTGAGTGATACACTCTGTCTCGTCCCTTTCATTTAAGTGCTTCGTCTTGGAGAAGAAGATCCATTTGGCACTACGGTTACACCACGCAACGCCTTGTTCCCTGTGCACGTACAAAAATCTCTGCCAATATACTGCTGTGCTTACATTCGTTTCAGTTGTGCTTTCATTCATTTCGATTGACTATGCAATATTTTATTACTTTATCTATCTTGTTTTCGAGCTTTACATACCAATATATTTATTCATATGGTAGGCTAATATGTGTCACAAAATAATTGGCTTTGTGAATATTCGGCGTTAATTGCCAAACAAGGCGTCTCACATCTGTGTCTATATATATTTCTATTAGGTGGTGACTATTTCTCATACCTCTGGAATTGAAGCCTTCAAACTACTAAAGCTGTATAGTACATTTTAAAATGTGCTGAATTACCTGGCAATTTCATTGGCTTGTCATGTGGCTAAAGGCTACAAAACCGCTATTCATAAGGTAACTTATTGTTCAATTGTTGAAAATGTGCTTGTGTAAAATTTTATTCACCCCTTATGTACCAGAAAATGCAATACGTAACCTCTGTTATTCTTGAATTCAATAAAATATAGCATACAGCGTTATTCGGCGTAATGGCTATATACTAGGGATGGCCGGATCCGAAGATCCGGATCTGATTGGGTCCGGATCCTTTGGATCCGGATCTCGGATCTAGGTCCGGATCTCGGACTTCGGATCTGGATCCGGATCTCGGATTTCGGATCTGGATTCGGATCTCGGATTTCGGATCTGGATCCGGATCTCGGATCTGGATCCGGATCTCGGATTTCGGATCTGGATCCGGATCTCGGATTTGGATCCGGATCTCGAATCCCGGATCTGGATTCGGATCTCGGATCTCGGTTCGAAATCCGGATCTCGGATCTTGATTCTTATCCAAACCCACATCCCATCCAAATTATGATAAACTTGAATATCTAAAATCCGCCGAATGAAACTTCACGAAGTCCTGACAGTGAAGAAGAGAACAGAAAATTAAGACGAATATTGACAAGTCTATTTGTTTCCTTCATTCTACTCTAAAGATGAAATGTTTGGCTTACTTAAGAAAAAAAATGATCCAGATGAGAGTTCGAATGTCGAATCTAGTTCCACTCGGTTGCAGGACCGAGATGAATATTTAAAATTCCTCAATGCACCTATTTCATTGACAGTTAAGAAAACATAAACAGTTAAGACAAGTATTGACTACTTTTTACGTATATTTATCTTGCTCAGTCTGCTCAAAATATCAAATGTATACCCTACAATTAGATTTAATAATTATTTAGTAAATCACAATATAAGCACCAAGAATAAACTATGAATTTTGGTGCCTGTTATCTAGATTTGAAATTTCGGATTCATACATAGAATCAGGCTGAAATATAAATATTTGAGATCTGGAAACCGAAACATGTGCTAGTACCAAGATCATAGCCGTTTGTACAGTGGCGTATTTACGATTTTGTTTCGGGGGGAGGCTTTGCTAACTTTCGGGGGGAGGCTTTGCCTGAAAATGTGAAAATTCTGCAAGATATTTCATATAGTTTACTATAGTAAGTAAGATTTCGGGGGGGGCTTAAGCCCGGAAGCCTCTCCCCTAAATACGCCATTGCGTTTGTACCTAGGTAATGCGAGCGGAAGACACTTGCACTAATTCCGCATGTAGTTTGAGGAACACGAGAAATTAAAAACAGATAAATATTCTTTTTCAGGAGTAAGTCTCTCTTTAACATGACTTTTCATGAGTGTTGTGTTCAAATATGAAAACTGTAATGACAACTTGTTTGAAATAAAAACCTTTTCATTTTTAACAATAAAGTTAGGTACTTTCACATTGGAGAAAAATTAGCAAGGCACATACCACTGATTAGGGTGCTGATTCTTATGGAAGCTTTCACTTGAACCGGAAGATTTCCTCATGTTAGTATCGGATTGCCACAATTCACCTTGCTGAAAGACGTGGTTTATCAGGAGGTCGGACAAGATTCTTTTGAACGTAGCCTGTAGACTGCTTCTAGTCTCAATTATTCCCATATAACAAGACTAGCCATATACATAGTTGGTTCGAAATAAGTTAAAATATCACTAATTGACCTTAAGGGGATAATCGTGATTTAAATATTCGTAAATCAGAAGAGATGTGAAAGTTAAGCGGTAAAATAAATCCGATAATTCCGGAATAAAGAGATTTATATGCAACCTAATGATAGCAATAAAACTCTTTATGTAACATTTTCAAAGCTAAAATTAACAGTTATCTTCTTGAAGAGGGTTTAAGGCAACATAGAATATTACAAATCCAATTATTATAAGTAGTACCTCTGACAGCCCTGCATTTCACATCACCATCGCCCTTCATCCTGACAAGTGGGCAATTCACTTACCCACAATGACTTTTCAGGCGTTCCAGTGACATCAATATCTCAGTTTGGGTTTGGGATCATGCTTCGGTGGACCTTGACTATCACCATCAGCAGCTATTAGAAAATCAGAACTTTTTTCTGTATTAGATAATGTGGGTAACTATAGCTTTTCGTCTATAGGAGTCAGAGAGTGTATGGTATTATCGCAGGAAATATTTGATACATAAAACTTAGATTGTCAGTATTTAGGAGCAACTTTTAAAATAATCAGTTACTGTAAATGTGTTACAGATTAGCCGAGAAAACCCGACAGCCATAGTCGAGTGGTCTGCGGCATTAGGCTGTGGATCCTTTTACTGTAAATGTCTTGGATTCAAATCCCGCTTCAAATGAACGTAAGCCCGATGGTAGGAACCAAAGGACTGTCGTGCCAAGAATTTAATTTGTTTTAATTATCATAAATGCCTTGTTTATTATTAAATTTTATCCAATATTTTCTTTTCAACCAGTTTGCGAAACTCAGAGCTAGCTACGTGTTTTCTTTTTAACTCATGTTCATAGTTAGCACAACTAATCACTAAGGAAAAACAATCATTTCAATAAAATTCGCCTCGCGTCTTTCGTAGCTCTAAGTTATTTTCAGCTTTTTTAAAAAAGCTGAATGGCGTTTTATCACTTTCCCCTCGCTTTCCCTATTTTTTTTTCTAGTTTTACCTATGTTTGTTTGCACGGATATTGCGTCTATATGCACGTGCTTAATGTGTTCGTTTACAAAAGCGGGCCATTTTCCTGCCACTATAGAAACTAGAGTGCCCTGTATCAGAGAAATATTAATTGACGTATGTAAGTGAATATATCTGTGATGAAGTCATAATTTCTCAGTTTTTGCATCGCACATAGTTTCCTCATCCTCATTAATCTCTTCACCCCCGCTTCCTGAATTCCAGTTCTGGTATTCTTTCTTGAGCAAGGCCTATTTAATGGGAGACTGATGTCTCATGTAGACTTATTAACTATATCATCAGCAATAAAGAAAGTAGGGTTTAATTTGCACTAATTTTAGAACATTACGTTAATTAAATAATAATAATAAACGGAGTGAGCTCAGGCTACTTGTTAGGATTCTTGCTTCGCAATTGGATTATACCGAGTTCGAATTCGGAGACCAGCTATCCTGACTGAGGATTTTCCAGAGTTGTTCCTCAGTTATACTGGGCAAATGCTAGGTTAGTACCTTGATCTAAGGCTCTGGAGACCTTTCTTCCATTCCTTTCCCAATGTTTTCATCTGTTGATTATTACAGTGTAAAGTGGCCTCTGAGGATGTATCTGGTAGCTTATAGTAAATAAACAATAACGACTTAATATATCTTCACGAAACGTGTGGGTTAATTTAACTATAGCCTTACAGTCCCAATAGATAGCTAAAGTTTTAATATTAATTTCCTGACTTTTAAATACTATTTTCATATTGTTTCAGCTTTTAATTTTCTCATGTATGTTCCACCGAGAATTGAACCTGAGATCACATGAACAAATGCGAATATGTTAAATATTTTTGAACACTTTAATATACAAAACACAAAACGCTTCAATGATACGATGCATGGATATGTTTTGGTTACGTCCTGCAATGTATGATTAAAGAAACCTGGAGGGTGAAGAAGAAATAACAGAAATCTCTTTTATATTTACTCCTTCAACAAACTCCTGACCTCAGAAGGGCAAACTATAAGTTAGGTAATAAAGTCGTACAACGAACACTTTTATTAATACTAATAATACTACACAACCATATCGCTCTCCTGAAATTCTCGTGTGTATGTTTAAAGATCTACTGTTGTTCCACGCCAACCAGTCTATATTTTTTGTTGTACCTTCGAAGTGAAAGATTTGTTTATTGTTTGAACCTAGTGAGTCAGAAACTACTATTAATAAAGAGTTTGTTTTGTCCAGTATTCCTGCGATTAGAAGGGTCTTATCTAAAAGATATTTCATTTGTATATGAGAAAATAAGAAAGTTTATATAAGAAAGTAAATATTGCAAGGTTAAAATAACATAAAGAACAAAGGTAGCACAAACGTGTTATGGAAACATTTAAAAGCACAGCATCCTACTATATTAGTGAATCCGAAAAAAGTTTTGACGAATTTTAGATATTCAATTTTATCATCACAATTTCAGATGTAGGTTTGGATACGAATCAATATCTGAGATTCGGATCCAGATCCGAGATCCGGACCCAGATCCGAGATCCGAGTTTCGGATCCAGATCCGAGATCTGGACCCAGATCCGAGATCTGAGATTCGGATCCGAGATCCGGATCTAGGTCCGGATCCGGCAAGATCCGGATCCGGATCTCACTGGATCCGGGATAACCGGATCCGAAAATTTTTGGCCATCCCTACTATATACAAGTTAGCTTATATCTGAGATTGTCATATGATTAAAGAAGAAGAAAAGAACATGTGCACTTCTACGCATCGTTTCGTTTAGTTTTTGTTTGGAGCTTAGTTATTCCCACCAAAGGTTTTCAAGACTGCTCATCATCTTGTTTTTCATTCTTTGTGAGAAGAAGAACTGAACGAAACAATTGAGTACAAACTTGGTAACACCGTGTTACAAACTCCTGTTTGTAGGTGCGTCAGCACCATGGGATTGCGGATCAAGAAGAAGGCCTTACGTTGAATAAGCAGTCACCGACAGACGACAAATGATTGTCCTCCAACGTTTGGGAATATGGCGTGAGACTAATGACCTAATCTTGTTAAAAATCTACTTGTTCAGAAACATTCACAGAGGCTTCGCATCAGAACTGATAATTTGACACGATCTTAAAAAAATGGACATGAGATTCGGAACATAAAATATTGGAAGTCTTTAAAATTCGTAACAAATGAATAAGAGAAATACAAGCTGGACCTAGTAGGAGTTTTTACCATACTTATATATATATATATATATATATATATATATATTCTTACCTTATTTCTATTCATATATTACTATTCTATTATAAATCATCTTGTTTCATTACCCTTATTCCTTCTTTTATATTTATTATTTTTCCTTTAATTTGCAGATTAATTTACCAACGACCTAATACACCAAGTCTCCTGTCAAAAGCGTACATGAATGTCCATACGGAGTAAATCTTATGATACAAAGCTGATTTTCCTAACGAATTATTATATTTAACTCAAGTGATTCCAAATGTATCATTTCTTTATTGTAGAGAAATTGCCGTTATAACCTACGACATTTAAATATGTTATGCCTACTTTTGCAACAGTTTGAAAAATTCATGATGAAAAGGCCATTCAGAATAATTGACATTTAGCAGTTTGGACGCTTACAAATACAAGAAATTTTAAAAGAGTTAACTGGAGCAGATGGGGGAACGAAATACAAAATTTACGGTGAAATGAATAGAATAAAATGAAATGTCAACATAAGAGTATCAAGAAAGGCAATAATGGTCATCAGTGTAGGGTGATTAATTAGGGAGAAAAACGAAGATAAATTCTGGACTACATGAGTTGGCAGATTAAGCGATCAAGCAAACAAAATAATATGACAGTGTTTAAAATCCACTGTCTTATTAAGTAACCTACAACGTAGCTATTTGTTCTTGTAATAGAGGGAAATACAGAAATGTAGAGCGGAAATTAATAATTTTGTTTGATATCTCATTTTATGTGTATGTGGTGGGTCGGCGTATATTAGTAAAATCCACAGAAGAAATATGGTGCTTGAATTCATAACAGGATTGCACAAGTAATGAAAATATATTGGGATCCTACATATAGCTATCTCATGTATTTGTAAGCATCTAAATACCAATTTACGGTCGAATAGATTTTAAGGTAGAAATATGAAATGGAAAATGTATTCTTTACCACGTACAACACTCCGTAGGAAAGGCATGATGATTGGAAGTGCTATGTTAAGGTAGTGTACAAAGTGATAGTACAAATGTCGCAAAGCTGTGCAGTACACAAGGCATGCATTTTAGGGTATATAAAGTGTTCTCCATTATGCTCGTTTATCCTTTAACGCGGTAGCTAGCGCGCCTGCTCCCTACGGACCCACCCTCTCGTTACCGCTCGGACCCCCTGCTGCGTTCCTGCCCTACTCAGCTAGATAACATTCCTGCTTATTAGAGGCCAAGTAGCAGAAATTTGTTCGTGTTTTATACACTTTGGTTTATATGCTATACTTCCACACTGTATTTATACTCAGCCCTCTTGAAGTGAATCTGCAAGTAGTAATGGAGCTTCTCATTAAGTGCATGTTATGCTAAAATAAATCAATTTTTCATGAATATAAGTATGGTGCCGTAGAACGGAATAGTACGTAGGCAAGAAGTAATTCTGTACGAGTTTTGTATCTATCCCATGGACACGTGTTTAATAGAAGTGTTACTCTAAAACTCCTCTAAATGTTTATTTAAGTAATACTGTAAGGATTTATTCTCAAAATTTTAGTGCAGGTTTACTTTTGGCAGACCACTCGAAATAATGGTTGAATTATAATTACTTCACTAATTTCCTTGTTATTATGACATTACTCCGTTTAGCATAGAATAGGATACCGCATTAAGGGGGCCGCCAGAAGTAATTTTTGAAAAATCACAATTTTTTTAATTTGCTCATAAATACTTTGTCGGGATGTAAGACATAAAAACTACATTAGAAGAAGCAAAAATCAACCAGTGCTAATGGCAACTAGAAAGCACGAATTCTATCTAACCGATCAGAGTGGGGCAAAGTTGATGAATCCGCGCGGTAGGGCGAGGGTGCGTCCAAAGAGAGTAGGTACCTCAAACGACAGTGGATATACACGTAAGCGAGGGCAGTGAAAATAAGTGCGCTTGGTAATGATACGAGTATCAATAGCACTTGCCATTATTTCATATTAGTAACGCTCCACTTGTAGACATAAAATACAGCTTCTGTACACTGTGCAGAAATACACCGAAGGTGGAAAATAGTATCTAATACAGTCATCCTTCATATACATTCACTTATTTTATACGTAGTAAAGCTGTTGAAATTGTTTTACACTAGTAACCCTACACTTGTAAATCTAAAATACAGTTGTATTACTTTGTATTTATTTATGTCGGCTGGAGAAATGTGTTCCTTTTATACATGTCTTTTCATGCGAAATATTGACTTTTACCTGAAAATTTTCCAAAATGTGGTGTGCTAAGACTAAATCAGCACCATTTCCTTTGATAGAGACGATTTTAGGGAGAAAAAAAAAACATCTCTCACCAAACTATTACTTAATCTGAGAATCCATAATTATGGATATTATATCCACGATAAAAGAAATCCTGAATTTCAGAAATTTAGAATTACCAATGTATGCGTATTCTCCTTAATTCAATACTCTGTAAGAAAACTTTTCAACAAACGTAAAACAAATCATAATTTGTTGAAAATAAAGACTATTTTCTTGCATCAATCCTTCTTTGTGTTATTTTGATTGAATTTCTATAATATCTTCTTTCTTTTCTTTTTAATCAAAATGTAAGGCGCAGACCAAAACATTAGTCACATACCAGGGCCGGGCTTATATTATTGATATTGTTATATTATTGATAAACACTTGCATACCTCGTTAAGGGGGCCACCAGAAGTAATTTTTGAAAAACCACAATTCTTTTAATTTAAATAAATTTAATTAATAAAATATATTAATATATATATTGCGGTCTCCCTGCTGGTCTAGTGGTTATACCATGGGTTATACCCATTTCCCCTTTTAACATCCCATTTTCCTTTATAACATTTTTCCATCTGCAAAATGTTATGGGGAAAACACTCACCTTGTTCATTGCTTATAGTATCTAATTTTTCAGAGGAATAACTCAAATGTATATACCACTATTTCATAGTTTTCTTCTCTCGCAAGTAAACCTACCCATGTCAAAATCTAGTTTCTTGACCAAACTTGACAGAAAGATGTGGAATATCATGAAATGAGCTTAAGCAAAATTTAGGAGCTTTTGTCCTTAAATATGGCCGCAGTGGCCGAAAACCTGATTGATCAGAATAAGTCGTAACAATGTGTTTCAAGTTTGAAAATCTCATTTTATTTGTAAAATGGGTAAAGGAATCAAACAAAATACATTAACCGACACCGGGAGGAAGCAGACACATATTTGAGAGTATGCTTAGCATGGCCGCGATTTTGAAATTGGCCATCTTGCATCTCGCTCGACTTTTTTGAACAGGAAGGAGGTCATGTAATATACCAAATTGGGCTAGAATTTTACGAGAAATACAATGGTAAAGTCTGTTTCCATAAGTTTATATTTGTAAGACATAATGAAATGCACATTGATATGAATTCGCTGGTTCAAAGATTTCTTAAGAGCTGTAACTTTTTGAAAAAAAAAAAATCAAGTCAGGAAAACCTAATTACATTAGTGAGAACATCGTAAGTATGAAAGGTATAATAACCTTGAAATCATTATCGACTACAGACAAGATGAAATGATGATGAGACAATTACAAACCTTAAGGAACTGGCGGAAGATGAATGAAATAATTTCCGTTGGATTATTCGAGATAGAAGACAAATCTTCATAAGCAGCCACCCATTCAGTACTCTCTAATATTCATTTGGTTTTTGTGACTTGATTTAAAATAATACATCCACGGGATTTTTCGCAAGAGAGGGTAAAGTTTGCCCTCTGATTTTATGTATTTGTAATATAGCTATAATAAGAAAAAGGATATGCAAAGAAGTCGCTCTGAAACTGATTTATTTGATAAAATCTCGGTATTCACACTCAAAGAAAACAATATTTTTACGCCCAGGTGTTTGTAAGGAAATTTTTTGGGAGTGTTAGGGATGTTGGGGGTGTGCAGAACACTTCCTGGACATAATATCTATTTTTACAACAGAAGTTATAAACTGTAAAATAAATAAAGAGACTACTGCAGCATTAAATTCAGAAAGTTTTTGCTTATGCCCGGAAACTTAATACAAACTATTCATTTACTTGTTAAGGAAAAGCCATACCCTCCCTAGTGAAGTCCATGGATGTACCTGTATTCCAGTATATAGTTGTTTTTCAACTGTTTACAGCACATAAATTAAGCACGTGGCAGCACTCTGCAATGTGCCAATTCATGGGAAGCACATGTGTTGTTTTTGCACGTGAATTGATTTCCTGTCGTGTAACGTGTGTCGTGCAGTTTTGTGTTATCAATTCAAATCAGAAAATTGAAAACAGAAATGAAATGAAATGAAATGAAATCTTTGAGTTTTACGTCCCACGTTTATGCCTGTTAGGCTAAAGGAGACGGTACAAATTGAAAACAGAATACTTAAGTAAAATTATTGGAGTCCTTTATATTAATATCACTACAGGCGCGTAATGTGTAGGAATTTAAACTATTTTTTAATATATAAATCATAATGGTCAATAACGAATGTATCAACTGTGTTTGCATGAATTAATGTGTTATTTAGTAGAGAGCAGTGAAACGATGGTATGATCATTGTGTTGTGTGGCTCCAGGCCCGTATCCAGGGGGGTCTAGGGGGGCCGCCCCCCCCTAAATTTTTGCGGGCCCCCTAAAATTTTCACGGTAGGCTTGCAAATTAACTATAATATGGTGATGAACTATAATATTTTTGGATCGGGCCCCCCCTGACTTCAGTCGGGCCTCCCCTAAATTTTTGGGCTGGCTACCGGCCTGTGTGGCTCCAGTAACGCCGAACGTGATGTATGCAATGGCGTACTGTTTGCTTTAAAGCTGTCACACCTCAGAATGCAATATCTGCTTTTCAAACTACTGGCATATACCCATTCAATCCTTTAATACTCCCAGAAACAATTTTTACACCAACTAACATCTCTTCAGTGTTTCCGACACAAGCTCCCACTAGAATGCATTGGACAATAACAACCAGCAATCCACTGAAGAAATCAACAATCCCGAGCTTTCAACATCATCTCCATGTATCTGTGGTCGTCTAGCTAGTGCTTCGTCTCAGTCTTCTCGCTCTACTTCTTCCACTGACAGCTATTTCATAGAACTTATTTCAACTCCAAAAATTAATAGATCTCTTCGTGGAAGGAAGAGTTGAAAAAACGTCCAAGCAGAGGTAGTGACAAGAAGTAGGTTTTCCAAACGTCCTATCATGAAGGATAAAGGACCACGTTTGCAAGCGGTTGGACGAAAGAAAGAGGGAACTAATGAAAAGAATGGCGAAGGGAAAAGTTCAAAAACACGTCATCACAAAGACATTGCGTTACTTGCGAAAGAATACTATTACGACTATACTGGCAAAACTATTGATTGGTTGCAATGTGGAACCTGTAAGGAGTGGTATTATGAAACTTGTAATGACATATTGCCTCTTACTGGACACTGCTCTTCTTGTTTCAACTTATTGTACTTGTTCCAGCATAACTCACAAGTCATTGGTTTCGTTATAATATGAATAAGGATAACCTGGCGGTACTGCATCCATAGTGTATGCAAAACCGCCATTTCACTTTGCTTGACATGTTTATTACTAGTACTACATATATTTTTCCATATTTTTTGGATTATTTTCTAATCAAAGAACACTGAGCTATTTAACAATGCATCATGTACTTTTTTCTGTCAAATATTAAATATGAAATCCTAGCAAAGCTAAGAATGGTGACGTTATTGTGGCCAGTTACCCTATGTATTACGAGCTAAATTTAGTCATAAGGACTCCAACACACTTATTTGCTCTGGGGCCTAATATTCTGTTAAAACAGCACTGGAAAGTAGATTAGAGTGTACCGTAGAGTAGACAGCACTAGCGTGGGGGGTTCCTTAGGCGATCGGTCCAATCGGCTTAAGGTCAGCCCTGTCATCTATAATCATAAACTCCGAAGTAGTCGCTTGGTTTAAGAACACCTAAAATCAAATAATATCCCAACATGTAAATAAATGAATAAAAGAACGAAATAAAATATTGTGTAATGCGCTATGGAGCAGCTGTATAATAGCAGCGCATTATAACTCAACAAATCGAACTTCGCCCAGGGCCTTACGAACAAAAACGTCGTTACTCTGTATAAATAACTTTATAATAATTTCAGCGTTTGCACACACATGTTATGTATCTGTTGATTTTATAGCATGAGATTTAAACAAGGTATTATATCATGTGGTAAGATGGTACACCAACAAAATGGAAGAGGTGATAGTAGGGATGGAAATTAAGTGAAAAATTCCATTGCACATAGGTCGAAAACAGTACCGTTTTCATGTAAGGGATGTTGAAATATCGGCAAATGCGCTCATACCACGGGAATATCTTTTCACTGATATAATGGGGTTAATATGGAGATTTCTACACATGGGGAATGCATATGTGGATTCTGTATATTGCACGGCGACCACTACGTTCCCATTCTACGACACTGCGCTTATCAGATCCGAAATTTTGTGTAATCGTTTGATCCAATAGCAATATCTTCCCGCATTCATGAGATATTCGGCATCATATTGCATGTCCCATCAGGTAAAACCCGCGTAGGAAATAGCAGTACATTGTACTGCAGAAAGGCAAGAACAAATATCCTCGCTAAATCTCCTATATGGAGAATGAGTGCTTCCTACAATGCAATTGAAAGGATAACTTCTATAGATGTTTTTGGAATGTCGGAGACAGTATACAAAAATAGCCTTAAAATATGTGAAAATGAAAATATATAAATGTATAACCTTGTTTAAATATATATATAACTAAGGGTAAATGTATTTGTAAGGAACAACACTGTAACTGGGCCTAGAGCCTGTTGTGTTCAATAAATAAATAAATAAATAAATAAACATTAACGCCTTCGTCGCATTTTCAATGTCTCTTACGTAAAAACGGTGTCGCTTTTGACCCATGTTCATTAGACATTTTCACTTAATTTAATTATCACTTTATGGAATCCGTTGGTGTATTATCACGGTATATTTTCATCTAAAATTTTGAAAATAAGACATTCAATTTCATAAATCGTAAATATTTTTTTTAAATATTTATAGATAATTATTGACTAAAATTTCATTTTAATTTGGTACTATATACAGTCTACAAATCATATTTATCATATAGAATTCATTACAAGATGAAATATCTTGTTCTAACGTACAAAGTGATATTCTGGCAACCGTGAGAAAGACATTTTCGTTTCTTATCCCGTATCGTTGAGCAAAAGCCTTGAGGCTAAAACGTTCGTGTGTTGTATGCGGCAGAAAATCAGTGCTAACTCAATTCTCCCAGCGCAAAGTTGTTCTGGAAAACCAGAAATGCTGATTTCTCTCTCTTCTCTTAACGTGAATAAAACAACACAATGTTTAAAACATACCTCGTACTAATACAAAGTATCTTCAAACAGAAAAATAAGGAACTGGAAAATGCAGTGATACACGTTACTCGTTTTGTTTTGTTTAATATGAAGCGATTCCTATGTGATACTTATCTTTCGGACGGCTTTATGCAGAAACGAAACAATTCATAGAAATATATTTCAAGCATTTACTGAGTAAAGGAAAAAGCGATTAATGCTATGGAATTCAAATGCTCATTCTTGGTTTGGAATTCTCGCTTTCAAAATGTCATCTTTTTCTCATCCAATGTGATATAAACGTAATTTGTCAATATTTGTGGATCCCGTGTAGTGAGTTATTTAACGACGCAAGAGTCTTTCGTAAAATTACAATTATTTTTTAAACACAACATTATTGTAGAGTTGAAGAAAGAATGATATGATTTTTTTTTTAATTTTCAGCGACGAAAACAGTGATGAAAGTATGTCGATCATCAAAAACATCGGATTCGGGATTTCAGCGGGTTTACACATTTCGCGGTCTATAGATACCAAAAAAAGTTAGTTTTCGACATTTGTCCATCTGTTCGTCTTAACATGCACGTTCCTAGCAGTTATACCGTTTACCGTATTATTATTATTGTTACTATTAAGTATTATGCCTTTCGGGAGGTCCTGGAACTAATGAGGCTTATTTATTTATTTAGGTTTAACCCTGGAAATGTTTCTTCGATCTTTAGCTTCCTCTTTTATGTTCCAAACAATCTCTTCTATTCATTAAATATTCGATCAGTTGTGTTCTTCTTCCTGTTCCTCACTTTCCTTCCATCTTTCTTTCTATGGGGGTATGAACAAGGCAATTTATTCGCAGATATGTCCAATCCAATTGGTCTTGCTATGAAAGATGCTGGCCAACCATTTTAAAACATCTTCTTTGTTACTTTCTCTGTCCAATTTATTTTCACCATCTTCCTCCAACACAAATTTCGAAACTCTTTTTAAATATTTCTTCTCTAACTTCCGTAGTGTCCAAGACTCTGAACAATACAATCTAATACTCCATATAAGGAACTTGACCAACTTCTTTCGTAGTCCAATATTAAGCCTGCTAACTGAGGGTGATCTTTTCTTGTTGCATGCTTATTTGCCTATTTCAATTCTTGACCTTATCTCTTTGGTTAAGTAATCGTCTTTCGTCAAAATAATTCCTAAATTCTTGTAATTATCAACATCTACAAGTAATCTTTGTTTTACCCTGACTTGTAAGCGCGCGCTTCCACGGAATAGTCCCATAACTTTCGATTTTTCGATGTTAATATCCATTCATATAGTTTTCCAATGTCAAATAATTTGTTAATCATCTCCTGTAGTCCTTGTTCAGTCCTAGTTGTAATAACCGTATCATCTGTGTAGCTAATCTTTTTAATGATCTGATCCGCAATTTTGAAATTTCCAAATCCCATTAGTGCTTCCTTCATTAAACATTCACTGTAAATGTTGTATAATAGAGGCCACATACTACATCCCTGTCTCACTCCTTCCAATCTTTAAACTATTGGTTTGTCCTTTATTAGAGCGCACCTTCACTCGTTGTCGTATGTACAGGTTGCGAATGAATCGTAGGACTCCCCAGTTGACCCCGATTTCTTTCAGTGTTTTCAAAAGTTTCTGGTCCAATTATCCGGTCAAAAACATTTTGACAGTCGACGAAGTACAAACACAACTCGTCTTTACATCAAGAACTCGTTCTGATATAATTCTCATCAGGCCTATAGATCTCTGGTGCCGCTTCCTTAAATTTATATGGATAGATACATATATAGGGTAAGAATAAATTAACTCCCTATTGAAAATTGTTTATATATTTTTAAATATTTATCCAATTTTCACGAAACAAAAAAATGTTCCTTATAATGGTAGAATTGTTATGCATTGCTAAAAAAAAATCTACATAAGCATTACCATTATATACCAGTTTTCATAAACGGTAAGTGATGTAAACGGTTGGGAGTCACATAAGGACGTGACTGTACTTCCACCGACTGGTATATAAATTCTTACAAGTAAATTACTACAATGCTTTCGACTGTCATAGCAGTTCTCACCGGATACGTTGCATCTGAATCGAGCTGTTGAATTATTTAGATCGATTGAAGATCGATCAAGATGCAGCTAAGAGAAACTACGTACGTATATTACGATAACATAATCGAACTTGGCGCCAAAAGCAAACTAGAAAATATACAACGGTTAATCTTCTCTGAGAGTGAGAATGACGGATGGTTATATTTGACACAGTTCTCTATCTCTGTTGACAACAAAAATTATAGCTTGCCAGAATTTCTCTTAAAATATCCACTATTTTTCAGAAAAATTGCCAACTGAATAAAGAGAAACTAAAGATACATGCAATTACGTATTGGCAATTTATCAATTAAATTTTACACTTTAGTACTGAACGTAATAAATTTCATAAAAAAATAATGGTTGTGTAAAATAAAATAATTAAGGAAAAATAAACATTTACACGTCTCGACTTGAAAAAAGAAAAGAGATCGGGACTAGGACTCAATAAAACTGTTCCAACTTAATCGGAACGTCAGGTAACATTAATGCAATCTACATATAGCAACAAATAAACATTAAATGCATTTTTAATAAACTGTAAACTGTTTCTTAGGACAGAATTATACTGAAATTTTCTTATTTCATCTTCCCCTTTTCTCTCTTCAACGAGAGGGAAAATGCAAACCGAACACACTGTTTTAAATGGAACGTAGTGATTTCGCATGCTGAATCAATTTTCGTATCTCTTTTTCTTTTTCTTTTTTTTTTTAAAGTGTTCTTTTCTGCAGTGAGTAATCAAGTGGACGGCGCGTGTTTAGCTACTCTCCCCCTCTCACTCTCTCTCTCACACACAGAGTAGTTCTGTTTGCTTAGTGATGGTTTACAAGTTACAACAGAATTACAAGTTTTCTCTCTACAGAAAATGTGTTGTTCCTGTCTGAGCCACAGAGTATCCTTTGAACGTTTTTGCTGCCTACCTTGATTTGCCTTTGAGTGATAATAATTGATCGCTAAACTCGCCATAATCACACTCTTCAACGGATAAAGGATGATTTTAAAAATAGGAAAATTGAAAAGGTAAGGATGAAATAGAAACAAAATCGGTATAACTGCGCCCTTAGTTTATTAATTAGAATAAAATCGAAGTATTCTTAAAATATGGTTTGTATATATGTGTTATTTATTAGCTATATTATTCTTGTTATACCCTGCATATGTTCAACAATTAGATTAGTTTCATTATTTTGGTAGGTAATGTAATAATAGTTGCCGTATCTATGTAATAACTTATAAAAGTAGATTTTTAATTAAGCTATTTAAAGCAAATACGCATGAAACTATAACTTTCCTTGCATTTGCATGTGAGTTACTCAGAACAGAATGAAGTTTCCTACCGTTAACTAAGTAGAGTTGAAAACTGGATTTTTCATAACGGAAGTGCTTGACAAAAAGGTTGTTTTCATCAAATTCTTCACAGTAAGGAAGTATTTTGAAGAAGATCATTTCACAAAGCGTTAGTCCTTTCTAATTATGAAATGATTACATCCAGAGTTCTTTGACGAAGTAGAAGGATCCCAACAACACTGCACTCACTGCTATAAGCAGCCTTGGCTTCTTTTGGGTTCGTTCCACCACCGCGCAATTTCTAATGACTGATTCTCCATCAATTTCTATTTCTCTGTCTGTAGAAGTGTGAGTCGCTGAATAGTCTTCCAGGCCTTCGCAATTGTCTTAAAACTGATTGGTGCATACCACAGAACCTAACAGACTGCACACTCCAAAAACTACACTTCGCCAGCTGGAAGAACCACAAGACAGGAGAGAACTGACACCAAGCGCTATAGAAGTCCAATGGTATCTATCTCCTGTAAATATAATGTCACAAATAAGGATTCTGGGTTCGGGAGGATTCACGTACAAGACACGTCTTCCATGCTCAATTTCGTGCCTTATCTCTGGCCAATACACATCCAGCTGATCTGAGGGTCGTAAGTCGATGTCCATTCCGAAATAGAGAGAGACGTTGTAATCAGCAATGTCGCCTGTTGGTTCCTCAGCTTCCACTAAATTCATGACACTTGACAGCACAAGTATCCCAACAGTCGACATAACAGCTGATGGACCAGCTAATCCATCTTGCATGGCCGCAACAGCTCTGGCCGATTCAGACCCTGTAAGAGTGACCACTGATCCTATTGATAATGTCAGAAGGTATGACGAAAGAAGTGCCTGGTATTGTTCGTAGGAATGACGATGAAGTCGATTCGTAGTCCAACGTTGACAACACTTCTTCCTCACTTGGTACTTACTGAAGATCTGGATCGCGTGGCTCTGAACTACAATCTAACTGTTTAGTGTTACCTTCGCTCGTCCCATAGTGAATGCATGAAGATATAGTAATCTCTTTGAAATTATTATGCCTTTCCATTTTATAAATATCAGCAAACTTCTTCCTTGTATATGCAAAGCACAAAAGTAATGTTTAGTATAATAAATTACAATGTTTTTAATTATTCAGATTTTTTTTACTTTTCTTCGCTGTAGAATAGTATGCGCCAAAATATACAGTACCGAAATGAAAAGATAAACAAAACTACATTATTGTCATCTGAGAGTTTATTTCTCCTCAAAAGAAATTAACATACACACTACATACATACATATAGTAATTAGCCTGTTGATTTACCTGCGTAATGTAAGTGTTCAAAGTGTGCACCGCCTCGCTGTAGACAGTGTTTATATCGTTCACTTAGATTCTCAAACATATTCTGAAACAAAACTTGCTGCAGACTTATGCAAAAGAAGATTTGCTCACCTAATGCAGGCACAGTTCTTGGTGGATCTTCATAGTTGAACACACTCTGCTTTAACATTCCCCACAAGTAGGCATCAGGTGGTGAAAGATAGTGGGAATGGTACGGGTATTGGAAGTCAGTACCACGGGAAATGATTCGCCCTGGAAAGTTTTCCTGTAAAATGGCTAGATATTCTCGAGCGGTATTTCTGGTTGCCCCGTCCTGTTGATACCACTGTCTATTCATCTGAATGTTCCTTGCACGACAGAATCTTCTCAAATCCTGAGGAAATGGCTCTATTACAAAACCCGTGTAGTGTTCTTGGGTGACGGTAAGAGCATTGCCTTCCTCATCTTCAACGAAATAGGGGCCTAATAAACCATGTACTGAAATTGAACCATATCGTCACAGGTGCACCATGTAGGGTTTCCGGACGATATTTGGCCGCTCAAAACCAAGGAAGCGAGTTGTCTAGCGATTGATGTAGCCGTTCAAGAGAATGGGCCACACATTCCTCGTACACCATGGCCAAAAATGTCCCACAACACACCATCCTGGCTCGCACATCTGGCTCCGTCAAGCATTGTGCAATCTGTATCCGGAACGAAAATCCACCTATGTCCTTAAACAATCGGCGAACGGACGTACTGCTGACGATCAGTTTGAAGGTCGTTCGTCGTAGACTTTGTCCGTCATCGGGGCGAATGCAGCACCTGCTGGGGAACACGTGCGTGATTCTCATTTAGTCGGGACAGTTACTAGTTGACCAGACTTCCTCTTCCGCTGACACTGTACACTTTCAGAAGAGCAAAATTTCGTAACAATAGGCATCATAAATGTGTTACTTGGTGCGTCTTATTAAACTATTTTCGGAATAGTTCTGCCACCTTTATCAAACTCGGTCCACTTTCATGACCACTTCCGTATGAGCAGAAATAATGCTCAACTATTAATACTTTTTCCTCCGTCAAGTATTCGTAGTTGACCCATTTTCAATAACAACTGCACAACACAGCTTCCTCTTCACTACTGCGAACACGTGCCGCTGGAACTATGTCTAGTCGACAAACGCAATTATGTGTTCCAGATGCGCGAGTTTCAGTACTGTATATTTTAATGTATACCGTATTGTAGTATGTCTCAATGGGATAAATTTATCACTTTATGTAAGCAAATGGCTACTACTTTGTAGTACGTCAGCTATAGATATATTAGCTTCTTCTATTATGTTGTATTTATATCTTAACACATTATATTTTAAAATATTTTTCCATTCAAATCGGAGGTGTGTGTGTGTGTGTACCCGGACTCTCCAAGGTATGCAAAAGAGGAAACAGTACTTTTATTACTTCAAGACTGGTTGCTGCTTTTGACCAATACAAAAATGACTGATAGGGCAACAATATATATTCTAACACCGATAGCAGAAGCATTAGGACAAATTGTAGACGAAGTGGAAATAAATAGGTCTTCCTTTCAACAATGCCAAGAGAAACTTAGCAGCGATGATGCGCAACAGCACAAAGCACTTGTACAGTGCATTAAGTGCGTTAGGTGTGAATTGGAACTGGAAACTACTGTCGAGTTTGATAGAGAAACTATCAACTAATTACAATTGTTATAAAAGGCTCATTGTGCTCCCATTGTGCTTTTATCAAGAACATACTGTTTCTACTGTAGTTCATTCACTTGAAGATTATACCTTACTAAAGTTCGTGCAGGCAATTTGGTGTGACGCTACTTTCTGGAATGTGGGTCATATCAACAGTGTTTGCATTCTTCTAGAGCAGGAGCTCTAGAAATTGCGATACAATTATAATCAACAATATTTCCGATACAAGAGGTGAAGTGCTAAAATTTGTTATAAAATTTGTAAAAACAAGACATCACAGAGAAGATTATAAGGAATTATTAGAAGTGACAATTGTATTCCTGGATACTATACATCCTCGAGACATTTGCTTTCGTTTGTTTCAAGCAATTCACCATGCAAAGTGGATGAAAACAAAGCAATATACTATTTGAAAATATTTCCCTTTTGTGAAAAATTTCGTTTAAATAAGCAAGAAGAAGCAGGACTTCAATAAGTATATGTTTTTCTGGCATGGTTCTCTATTTGCATGCTTCATTTTAATGTGCTCAAGCATTCCATTCATCGTTGCATGATATACAATTTTGGAAAGGTGTGTAGAGTTATAGAAAGTAGATGTTTGACTACCTGAAGTGGCTCTTTCTAAATTTTCTCGTAGTCTCTGGTATTTGAAGGAGGACTATGTAGCGTTGACAATTTGCGACGACCAAGTTAGTGTAATACGAGAAATGACTGAGAGAATTAGAGCAGTTAGGGAAAACATTGAAACAGCAAGGAGACTTGAGATGTGTGAGGAGACGTTAGAAACTCTTGTGAAACGAGAAATCAGTGTTTTTGTTACAGCAAACACACAACACTTTCTTCAGGGATTTTCAAAGTTCCAAAAGAATTTCTTGAGTGCGATCCGATTTCGTAGTCAAGTAACGATGACTATCTTCAAGGAAAGAAAATAGTTAAATTCCTCCACGTTACAAAGATGCAGCAGAAACTAATGTGAAACTATTAGAACACAACAACTTAAGGAAAGTAAAGTTTTCTTTTTAGATAGTTAAGAACCACAGACACTATTGTTTGCGACAAAATAAATTATGCAGCAACCTAGATTGAAATCTTACAATAAAGCTACTATATAATAAATGTTTCAATTTATTCTATATTTTCTTAGGCTATGGAAAACAATTATTCAGATTTATCTAGAAGTACAGGTATTTCTTTCATAAGAAATTGCATTGAAAACTTTAGGTCGCCTGAGGCACAATTTAATATTATTCAATGGTGCTAGAAAAAATCAACAATTTATTTTTGTCCATATAAATAAAGGTTACCCTAATATATACAGAGTAGCTCAATAATATAAATAGTGTTCACTTGTGTATAACTGTCAACTAGATTAACGGAAACGTCCCATTGTCAGTTTAACGTCCCAGGATCGTACCCTTTAGGCTAAGGGAGACCATGATTAAGATGAGTGAATAATAATGAAGAATTGTTGGAATTATGATTTGGGAGGAGCTGAAAGTGCCCCGAGAAAAGCCACGGGCACGATGTTGTCCACTAGAAATTTATTTGACCGGGGATGTAACCAGAAACCCCATGCACACCAGAGGTAAGTTATTAAATTGGAATGATTGGTAAAGAACTGATGAAAATTGTGTGTCCAAGTTGTTGGTAGTTAGCAGCAATATACTGGCGATGCCATCGAAGTGCTGCACAGACTGGAACGTACCAACATGATATTTGTGCATGAACGTTTGATGGCTGATCGTATGTCATACAATGTGTGAGGCTTTCGTCCACAAAATTCTTGACAATCCCCCATATGTAAAAGTCTAGAATAGTGAGGTTGGGGGAATGCGAAGAACAGTTGATAAACCATCTTCTACTTGTTCTTTGAAAAACTAACTGACAAGATGATGGTAGTGGGGTAGGGCACCATCTTGTTGGAGATAAAACCTCTCGTCTCAATAGAGGTCTCGAATAGGAGGCAAGTGTCTAACGTCTGTAGTACTTCTCACTGGTAACTGTACTCTTAAATAAGAAAACAATCAAATCACGATAAAATAATCAACATCATACGTTAACTCTCCTGTAAATTCACGGCTTTGTCCATGTGAATTTCAGGACTAACAGCTGACTAGTAGACACAATTCTGTCGGTTTTCTGTGTCATTTAGTTTGAATGTATCTTCATCAGACCAAACAGTCATCTCTGGCATTGTTTTCCGAAGTTGTCCACCATGCTTTGAAACCACTAATAGTACTCCAATTTACAGTTTGGATCGTTCTCTTTGATTTCGTGAAGCTATCTTGGAATGTAGACTTTCCACCACCAAAATCCAATCACCAAACTGCGACAAACGACTTGCACAGCTTATATAATTTTCTCAGGCATATTTATCTCTGCTTTCAGCTAGAGAATTATTCTAACGTGGTACGAGAGTTAGCAAAACTTGTTGCTATGACAAATCGTCCAGAACGGTTTTAGTGCACATATCTAACACAACCATCAACTTCGAATTTATCTCGAATTCGGCAAGGTGTCGGGGTGGTTGTTTCGAATTCTTTCCGCTATTATCGTTGTGCATCACTGATGGTTTCATACTTGATGTACTTACCTCAAGACCGACTTCTTTTCTTGAAGTGTTAGCCTTGCAGTCATATTGCTTCACTCACGCGGCGTGTATGAAAGAAGAAAACGAAGCCATTGTTGGGATACAATGAGATAACAGAACATCAAACAATAAACTATACCATTAACACTACGAGGAATGAGACGTTTTCTGTAATCCGTTACAAACTTATTCACCATTACACAATTCATAATTGTGCTATTGGATCAATATTCATACCCGAAAGGCAGTAAATTTCTACCATTCCAGTTTCAGTTGGTAAATAAAAGTGCACGCAAAACCTATCCTTCTAATGCTGAATCTATATATATATTTGGCAGGGTAAAAGTTAAAGTGAAAGTTCCAAGTCACTTTGTGAAAAGAAGTGTTAGGTTCAAAAACATATGTAGAATAAGTCAGAATTTGATTTTGAAAGATGGCGGACTTCCACAGGCGATTGTGAAAATTCTAGCAATAAAGGAAACAGTTGTTTTTTTAAAAAAATAAGAAAAGTTGCGTTAGTCAGAGAAACAAATACAATTTAATCAGCTTTAAATTTCACTTGTCTGTATATAAAAGAATATCGTTATCTATTACTGTTTCTGCTAATGATGATGAATGCTGAAACCGGAAATTGAGGTGCACGAGGTTCCGGATTCGATTTTCGGCTAGAAAACGTCAAATATAGAGCACTGTGGTTCCGAACCCACCTTGTCTTTTCCTATATAGCCTCACTGTTGACGAACAATCTGAAAGAAGGAACTAAATTGTTCACTGGAGAGTTATGTAAATACCGTTGTAAAATTAATATTAAACAGTTGAATCTGAACTGTTCCATCGTCAACTATAGTTGGGTTTCACGCCTGCCTCTATTAGTGAAACATGTTTTTTGAATAATTTAATTTAGCAACATATATCAAATAGATTTAACGGAATATACAGTATACCAGATTGGTAACTAAAATAGACTTTTTGTCCTTATTAGCTAGTATTTAGAGCACAAAAGGGGAAGAAAAAATAAAAGGCAGCAGTGACTGCAACCCTGTTAAGCCCTTTAATTAAGGTTTGGAGTCAGGATCGATGTCAAAAGTGCTTTCTCTTGCATCTGTGTGTGTGGGTGTGTAGGGAATGTGTATGTGTCGGAGCTTTGTCTCATTTCCCCATGTCGTTCTCCTTCCCTCTCGCTCTTCTCTCTTCCTTGTGAGCCTCCCTGAGGAACAGACTGAATTCCGGGTTTTCTGTGTGCAGTGTGTGAATTAAACTTTCTGACGAGGGTAGAAAACCAAACACTGAGGAGATTTCCTTCCTCCTAATGCCGTTTTATTTTCTAAAGGAGAAAGACGGGGGGTGGGGGATAAAAATTCTATGTAGCTTGTTTGAATTTCCTTACTCCTTAACTCTGTCTTTCAACCATATCGGTACCGAGCATTAAGTGATAGTTTGTGTATCACTTCTGTAAGTCATTCAACACGAAATTGGGACCTTTATCTCTTTTCTTTATTCATCCATATTCATCCGTATAATCAGATGTTACAATTAAGCAGCATGTTATAGAATAAATAAGGTCAGAAAACTTCTAAATTTATTTATTTTATTTATTTATTTATTTATTTATTTATTTATTTTTTGTATTTTGTTTACCTATAGAAGAAAACAGCATGGACTATCCAAATTTACAAAAGTATATACATTAGTCCTAGAGATCACTTACCAATTTTTAGGTTTGAAAATTTCCAAATTTAAGTGATGACCCCGGCCCAAAGTTTCAAAGGAATTTATCATGCTATCCATGCCCAATGAAACAGAATAGACAGAATACTTAACAATATAACCATATTACCATCTTAATAGACCTTTGGGTAATAAATTCAAAATACCGCTTCATGTTAATTTAATTTTCCACCGAAATACCATTTTCCGCAGTGTTTCTTTCCTATACGTTTGGCATTTTAATGATAAAAGGATGTAACGTGAGAAAACTAAATTTACAGAAGCATGGACTCTATTTGGCCGGATTAAAGGGGAGTCTGAGGGGGCTATAATCCCGGCGTCGAGGTGGACAGCGGCCTTCACTCTGATAAAAATCTCAACTGGTTATCTAAAAAGAATCATGAAGATACAATGATCATATAAAATAAAATATAACCAAGAATATGAAACACATTCTCTTAACTTTTCTTTTGTACTTTAACAGAAATGTATTACGTGAAATCAACAGGGGCCATATATTTTTTCTAGCCCTTGGCCTCCAGATGGGTTAATCCAGCCCTGATTTGCGTGTTGGAGAACATTTGCCAAATTTTGATTTTTGACAATTCCCAAATTTAAGAGATGATTCTAAGTGTCTCTTCCAAAATATCAGAGAAGTACATCAATGTACGTTTGCCCTTTAAAAGATAATTGCCCCTTGTACTAAACTATATAAAAATTAACACAATAGAGCTTCGTTACACAAGCTAAATACGTAAATAACTAACCACATGGTGAACATTTGTTAATTTTTCACCATAAAAGGGAAAAAGCGAGACCAAACAAATTTACAAAGGTAACTATTTTTATTATTTGTGGCTAGAAACAGAGATTTGAATGTATCCAAAATACCAAACTAAAAATACTCTGTTTTCAATATAAATCAATCTCGGCCTTAGCCTCAGATGCTAGAAGACAAAGATTGAATTGAAATCAAAGGGTCGATCTACGATCAAAGGGTCGAACTAGATAAACGCATTTACTTTACTATTGTTATGTCGTGTGTTATTACACTTAATTGTCCCATACTGAAATAAGCTAATAAAATTCCAAATCTAAACGAGAATAACCTAAATAATTCAGTTTATTCCTTGTCACTACTACCGCATCCATAAATAATAAAACAACAATTTCCTAATTATCCTACTCAAACCAACATAATTAACAAAACTATTAGCAGCACATTTGTCTACAATTATGTCTTTTATCTAAGTAACCAACTGGTTCAGTTGTTAACTGCAGTGTGTATGCAAAACGGAGTTCGATTCCCGGTGAAAACTTAGGCTTCGGTAGTTTTCAATGTTCACGCAATAAAAAAAAAACTATAAGAATTCTATTCAGAAAGTTTTAGGGGTTATAGTATGGTGCAACTAACGCTCCCATGAAGAATCTATTATGAAATAGATTATTTACAATAAGGAGCTATAGTCCGTGTCACCTGAATTGGCGTGTAGCATCAGCCAAAAAGCTCGCAGTTCGCTGTTACTAAGCTTTCAGGGAGGAATCTAACCATTCAGAATTGGCCACAAATACGAACAAAATCAATTGTAAATGATTGGACTCCTCCCTAAAGGTTTAGTAATATCGCACTGTGAGCTTATTGGCTGATGCCTTACGTCAATATTAGACCTTATATACATAGTCGTTTTGATGTATGATTAGCGCCATACTAAGAGTTTGACTAACGTATGGCTGTGAGGAGTATATTCACAATCTCTGATTAGCACGTAGTAGTTGACTAAGTTAGTCACATGTGACTAATTAATTTAGAGCAGAGGGTACCCTGGCTTAGCCACGATTTAGCCACAATAGACACAGTATGAGAATACAAAAACAACTAATTACCTTACTTTCTTTCCTTTCACTTCATCAGGCGAGTTAACTCTGAAGCATCTATTAAGCCGAGTCCTCTACAATAGCAGAACTGTGTCTCAAAGTGAGAGATGCGTAGAAAATTTCCAGTTTTCTGTGATATTCTCATAATTATAACATAATCCTTCAATTGTCGCTAATATTAATTGACTTCTACTTATTCCTTCTATAAATACATCCCTCAGAAGTCAATAAGTTAATTATAATCCGTTTTCATAAATATTTATAAGTTGTTATATTGTCAAACAACAAAGAAAGCATTTCGAATTTCGTATTTCATATATTTTTACTTTTACAGAATACACAAGCGCACATCTAGATTTCCGTAGTTGCCACATTTAATTTTCTTACCCGATGTGTTGGGATTATATTAGTTAATCGTGCCCAAATCATCTTATTAAACTGAACTCCAAGCAGACTCTAAATAACAAAAAGTACACTCTCCTTTGTACAGAACTAACACGGCACTAACTAATCGCGTTACTAACACTTGATTAACGAATTCTCTCTGAATAGTGCTCATTCAGCCGCTTACGGAAAAACTAGTTAAGAAGAGGCCAAAATACAAAGAGGAAATAAATAAAAATTGAGAGAGATTGATAAGATTGACAAAGATAATCCAAGATAAAAGAGGAGAAAGTAAATTGAAGTACAAGAAGGCATGAGGTTTCCCCTGTGTATGGATCTTTATAAAACTAGAAAGAATTACTAAATTCAGAACTAAATAAGTGCATTATATTTTGCAACAAATATCTGGAGGACATCAAAATACTAAAGCGAAAACAAATAATTGGAAACAAATAATTGATAACTGAGAAATAATTTGATTACATATAGACCTGACTGTATGACTTTAAAATATACTGATAGTAAACTGGAGTAAAAGATCTTATCACTAGCCTAATGGATAACCTGGGTATTTTGGTTGTACGAGGCCCAAGGTTCGATTCCTACAAGAGAAACATTGAATGCAGAACGGTGTATCAGATTCCACTTTAAACGGGAGTGTTTGTCTTACATAACATTGTTGCTGAGAAAGGATAAAGAAAAATCAATCAATACAGCTTCATATAAGTTTATTCAATCGATAAAGCGAAAACGTTGGGCTCACGGACCCCACTTAAGTTGACACGAACTAACAAGAATCGCCATGTGGAGATGTTCAGTCTTCTGGGTGTAAGGAGTAATCTGGAAGATTTCCTGCATCAGAGTTTTATTTAAGATGATAAGTGTTCCTGCTTTTGTGAATGTTTCTGAACAAGTACCTTTTTTTTACAGGATAATTCGTGTTACTATTCGGTTCAAAATCTCTTGTCGCGAATTCTGTCGAGGAATTTGAAGCTTAAAATATATAAAACGATAATCATGCCTGTTGTTCTGTATGGTTGCGAAACATGGTCGCTTACTCTGAGGGAAGAAGATAGACTGAAAGTATTTGGGAACAGGATCTGAGAAGAATATTCGGACCCAAGAGGAACGAGAATGGAGAATGGCGGAAGCTTCATAACGAGGAACTACATAGTTTATACGGTTTACCCAACATTGTTAGGGTCGTCAAGTCTAGGAGGCGTAGGTGGGCAGGTCATGTAGCTAGAATGGAAGAAAGTAGAAACGCTTTCAAAGTCTTGACTGGTAGACCCATAGGAAAACGACCATTAGGAACACCTAGGCGCAGATGGGAGGATAATATTAAGATGGATCTCGCAGAGATAGGAATACAAAGTAGAAACTGGATCCAATTAGCTAAGGATAGAAGTCAGTGGAGAGCTTTTGTGAACGCGGCACTGAACCTCCGGGTTCCATAGGCCATAGAGTTAGTTAGTTAGTTAATGTTCCTGCTATGACAATCGTAAAGGATAAGGCAATTAGGCAATTGTTGGATAGTAATCAACGTCCTGGCAAGCTTCTTAAACAATCTCTTCTCCGACAGATTGTAAGCGTTGTTGCTGGTATGGTGATTTACGGTCAGACTGATTCAGCATGTCTTCCTCAGGTGAGATGAATTTTTCAATATATATCGCAAGTGCAAATTTGTCATCAATCATCCAGCAGTAGTCAACAATCATTATGTATCGCACAACAACAGTGCAGGCTCTTTATAAGTTGCAGTATGAAACGATTTCTTACCCATCGTATTCCCCGATATCCCTTCCATTGTCTATCACCTCTTCTGCAACCTTGAGCACTTCTTGTCAGGGAAGTACTTCAACTACCGTATTCCCAAATATCTCCCCGACTGTCTACCACATCTTCTGCAATATCGAGCACTTCTTGGGAGTACAGAACATTCAATTGCCGTATTTCTCAATTCCTTTTCCACTTTCTACCATCTCTTCTACTATTTCGAGCAGTCATTGTGAGGGAAGAACATCACTCAATGATTTTCCCAATCTCTCTTCCATTGTCTACCACCTCTTCAGCAGTACTTCTCGGGAGGGAACAACGTTTGTGATGATCGGACAGTGCAACGTGCAGTTGAGGACTTTTCTTATTGCTGAATTAGAACCTAAACTTCTTTCGCTACTGAATACAATTGTTATCTATGAGACGACAAAAGTGTATGTTTACAAACGGCAAATATTTGATTAACCAGTTATTGTAAGTTCTTTTGGAACTGAAGCAGTTGGCGTGGAAATTTCACTCGCATCAACCTAATATCATAAATGGATTAAATGGATTCGGAAGAAAAGTATAAAGCACAATTATATTAGCAATCTGGAAGCTTAAAAGTAAAATCAAAAGTTTTGCAATAATATCATGTATGGGCAATGCATGAAGCAATAAATCAGCATCATAGGATTTAAACTTATTTTCCTACTTTTGATAAAAGAAAACGTTTATTATGAAAACAATAAAATTGCAAAAAAAATTTACAACCCTAGAACTAAGCATTTTTTTTATATCTGGTATCACGTCGAGAGTGTAACGTTGGAAATTTATAAAGGTAACCAAGAAAGTTCTGCCGCTTGTTGTAGAGTGTGTTCAATTGACCCTCACACCGTGCGTTGAACGCGAATTAAGGTAACGGGAAGATGAGTTGTTGGTGTGGGTATATCCAACATACTACCTGATTGTGGCAGTTCAGTTACATGGTAAACTTGCGTAAGGACAAAGTGAACATGGAACCTCCACAAAGCGTCATTAGGGTGTGAATAATGTACGAGCTCAAACTGGGGTCAAATACCGCAGCAACGGAGCTGAATATATGCCAAGCCTTTGGTGAGGGCGTCATGACTACACAGACGGTGCAGCGGTGGTTTAACAAGTTTAAGGACGGTAACGAAACACTCGAAAACGCACCACATGCAGGAAAACAAACACATGTACAAAATGATCTTCAGGCTGCAATTGACGCGAACAGTGGCGAGGTGTGTGAGGAACTGGGAATAAGATTCAAGTTGGGTCGATGGGCTCCACATGATTTGACTTCGGATCAGAAGGCAATATGAGCAGATGCCTGTGTTTCTTTGCTGTCTTGTCTGAGGAAAGAACCATTTCTGGACAGGGCTTGGGCATGTAATGAGAACCTCCACGGGGCCGTCATTATTGGTTAGCATTCCATGAACCGGTTCCAAAACAGCCGAAATCACTGCACCAGAAGAAGATCCTCCTGTGTGTTTGGTGGATTGCTCGCGGCTATCGTACATAGCGAATTGCTACCAGCTGGTCAAAGTTTCAATGCAACTGTGGACTGTCAGCAGTTGAGTCGTGTTCAAGAAAAACTTAAAACTCCGGAGCCAGCACTTCTGAATCGCAAAGGGGTCCTCCTGTTACAGGACAACACTAAGCCTCACGTGTCTAGCATGACACGGGACATTATTCTACGCCTTGGATGCAAAACACTGTTGAATCAGCCATACTCTCCGGACATTACACCGTCCGATTATAAGCTGTTTCATTCGTTGGACAATCACCGTCAGTTCAAATCCCTAGCTGAGGCGCCAAATGCACTTGATAACTTCTTCGCTTCACGCCCACCAAGTTCTACTACGATGGAATCCATGGTCATCCAGAACGTTGGCAGAAGGTCATCGAAGCTGGTGGGGACTGTTTTTGATCTTCCAGGTATGTCTTAGGTGGCATATCGATGTTAGAAACTGGTGGCTGAAAAAGCGACGAAACTTTCTTGGTTACCTTTATAATGGCGAACTATCTAGTAATAACTATAAAGTATATAGACGGGATAGAGGTGTTAAAGAGAGAGGGGAGGTGTTCTAATTGCAATAAAGAAACAAATACGGTACATGTAGATTTACGTTAAATGACAAATTAGAAAAATCTTTGTGTACGGGTGAATTTTCAAAGAAGATACTATTATATTGTAAATTTGTATTTTACACCAGGATCTAAGGTAGAGGAATATATTAGTTTTATCGATTCGTTCGAAAATAATGTGGCATTTCATAACAGTAGTTTTATAATAATTTTAATCTCCCTTTAATTACGGGTGCCAAATGCAATCTACTGCTTCAAGGACCAAGTTATAGAGCAGTTGATAATTTTATGAATTTTTATAATTTAAGATCGATTAATAATGTTAGGAACAAAAATGGAAGAACTCTGGACTTAGTTTTTATAAATATAAAAAAAAATATTTTAGTAACTGAAGACGATTCACCAATAGTTCGACTAGGTGAACACCATCCTCCATTAATAATCGAAGTAAACTTCCATGAAAGTAATGGTTGTCTGTATACGAAAAATAGTTCAGCGTACAGGTATAACTTTCAAAAAATGGATTTAAAAAAATGTATGAAATACAGGGTTATTCAAAAAGAAAGAACAGATTTCAAACATTTATTTCTTTCAAACTACAAAAGAGAGAAACATGATTCGAACGTTACGTGATTAAGAAAAGTTTACAATTTATTGTTATTAATTATGGTGTGCATTCAATATGAGCACCGTGTGTTACACGACAAATGTCAAAACGGTGGCCTTTTATTGTAGTCGTCAGGATGCAATGTTTGCAATAACTCCAGTTTGTATGGCTTCCTGTGCAGACGATGTTTTAGAACTCACCATACCGTTGGTTGAGGAATGTTAAATTCTTTGCTTGCTCGTGATGTGGATTTCTTTGGGTTCCTTTCGTAAAGTGTAGGAACACGCTCGACATTCTCGTTCGATGTGCGTGGTGGTCCCGTGCTTTCCCCTTTACAGATGCAACCTCTTCTACGAAGTTTCGATGCCACTCGTAAATTTGCTTATGATGCGGCGGTTGTTTATTAAATTAACGGCGAAATGCTCGCTGGACTGCAACAATGGATTCAAGTTTTGCCAATTATAGCACACAAAAACTCCTCCTGCTGTGACGCCGCCATTTCACTACAGACAAACAACAAAAAACAGCGCCAATGCGGCCGTGATTGAAACTTCTATCCGGGCTGTTTAACTGTTTAATTGTAAACTTTTCTTAATCAAGTAATTTTCGAATCATGTTTCTATCTTTTGTAGTTTGGAAGAAATAAATGTTTGAAATTTGATCTTTCTTTTTGAACAACCCCGTATTTCGTGAAACGGATTGGTCATTTCTGGAGAGAACTGGTAATTTATATTTAGCTCTAGAGTAGTTTAATGCTGCAATAACAAAAAAAAAAAAAAAAAAAAAAAAATAGCATAACCGTACCCAAAAGAAAACGAATCCAAGTAAAACATTTCCCTGTTGGTTCAATAAGGATATACTAGACATGATTAAGCTAAAGGAATACTATAGGAAATACAAAAAGCAATCTGAATATAACACAATGTTGTATAAAGAATATCGAAAACGATTAAAAATAATGCTAAAGAAAGCATATATAGAGTACGTAAGTGAAATTGAAGACAATATTATAGTGGATGCAACTGCATTCTGGAAGTTTATTAAAAATAAAAAAAAAGAAAGATCGTCTTCTACAAATCAACCAATGGCAGTAAATAATAAGAATTTATGTGATGTTAAAAATATAGCTGATGGTTTTGCAGCATATTTTGGGTCAGTGTATTCTGAGAACAAAGCACTTTACAATATATGTGAATCTAGCAAAATGCACCTAAATAACTCATTAGTGTTACACTCCATAAATATAGGTGGATATAAAACAGGAACAAAAAAAAATTAAAACCCAAAAGTGCGAGTGGCCCTGATAACAAACCATCGTATGTACTTATGGCTTGCTGTAAAGTTCTGATGTATCCTTTGTGTACTATTTACAATCTAATCCTGAAGACCCAATCATTCCCCAGTCTCTGGAAAGTTACATGAGTCTATCCAATTTATAAGTTGGGGGAAGAAAATAAGGTAGAAAATTATAGACCTGTAAGCATAATATGTGCACCTGCATAAATATTAGAACAAATAATATATATGGGTATTTTTAATCATATTAAATGTTTTGTTTCTGAAAACCAACATGGTTTCTACACGGGTAGATCAACATTGCTTAACTTGATAAATTTTACCCATGATGTGTATGATGCATTTCATAGAAAAATACAGGTGGATACTATATATAGATTTTGCTAAAGCTTTTGATAAAATTAACCATGACATCTTATTACAAAAACTTTCTATCTTTGGCATGTCTAACCAAATATTAAATCTTGTGGCTTTATATCTCAATAATAGGAAACAGTATGTAATATACAGGTATGTAGAATCTTCTAAATAAGGTGTAAACTGAGGAGTTCCACACTGGTCCAATTTTTGACCATTATTTTTCTTGTTGTTTATAGACTACCTTCCGACCAAAATTAAAAGTTCAAAGTGTCTCCTATATGCTGATGATATTAAAATATAGAAAGAAATTAATAGTTACGATGACACATTACTGCTACAAGATGATGTAACTGATATATACAATTGGAGTGTAGATAATGACCTCCCATTGAATTACAAAAGGTGTTACTACTTATTTTATGTAAGTAAAACAAACAACGAAAGATATACATATACAATTAATGGTAATACTATATCAAGAGTATATTCAATAAGAGACTTGGGAGTTACCATGCATTTTAATTTGTATTTCATGACCACGTGCAAATTATTAGAAATGACACGTATAAATTCTTAGGGTTTGTAATTAGAAATTCAAAATATTTTCATAATTTGTATACTATTATTGTGATTTATAATGTGTGGTTAGATCAAAATTAGAATATTGCTCTTGTATATGGAATCCATATCAGAAATTTCTCCAGGGACAATTCGAACAAATTCAAAAGAAATTTTTAAGATGTTCATATTTTAAATAATAAACATGTCTGCCTTTGAAAATAAAATACCGTATGTTGCACTATTGAAAGAGTTTGGCTTTATACCGTTAACCAACAAGAGATAATATTATAACCAACTATTTCCCTATAAAGTCATAAATGGAATAATATAAAACAGTTCCTTTTTAGATAAAATTAGTTTTAATGTAAAACAAAACCATTTAAGAAGTCGAGAACTATTTTATTGCAAAATAGCCAGAACAGAAACTTATCAAATTTCGCCACTTATAAGGATGTGTATGAAGTATAATGGAATAATGACAACAAATAAAGAGATAGATTTGGATTTTAGTAGTAATATTGTGGATTACAAGAAGAAATTAGGGAAGGTTAATAAAATGTAAAATATTTTGTAACTGATTTTATAAAATGTTTAATTTGTAAATGGGTACATGAGGCTCCTACTAACATTAAGTGTTTTTTTTAAATTTAGTTTTGCTTAATTTTATTTTTACTTAGTTCTTGTGGAAGTGAAAAGTGAAGCTTTTGAGATGTTACAGTTTTACAAATAATATGTATATCTTAGTTTCTTTAATTGTATATATTTCGTCATATCATTCTTTTTGTATTTGCGTTTGTGTTTTTTTTGTGTGTTTTGCATAATATGTATACAAAATATATATTATGTAAGCCCCCTGTAATTGGAGCTTGTACTCTGTTGGGGGTAAACAAATATTACAGGTAGTTTGTAATGAAGAATTGAATATTGAATTCGTTTCAACAGAAACCCGGTTCTTACAGTTCATTTCAACATACATTTTACATCTTGGAACTCACTTCCAACTACGAGTAAAGTAATTAACCCTTATACGCCGAATACTATATTCGTCATTTTGTAAAATTGTATTTAAGTCTTTCAAATCCGAGTTTCTCTTAATCATTAAACTAATATTTCTATATGGATATATATAACATAAAGACAAGTTAGCCAAATGAAAATACCATCTGCTGTCCATCTGGAGTACCCGACGTTGTCGACTGAAACATTTTGTTACAAGCGTGAAACAAAACACGATAAACTACACACATGTGTATCGTAATGAATACATGAAGGATAAAAACATCGTAGCTCCCAGTCCAATTTCATCATGGGAACGAATGATATCTATTTTTGTATGTGTATGCGTTTAATAGGCTCTTAAGCACCGATACTTGTTTGAGTACCACCTGCCTATCAGAAATGACATAAGGAAATTTCCATATTGAAATTTCAAAACAAAATCCACAAAATGAATCTCTACGTCTAGATTACTTTAAATAAAAGACCCTTTATCTATCTATCTATCTATCTATCTATCTATCTATCTATATATATATATATATATATATATATATATATATATATATATTAAGATTAAATATTCCTGTATGTTTAAACTTAATAGCAAATTCCTCAGATTTAAAATACGAGTGCTGACAATAAAGTAATGAGAATTGTTGAAAAAAACAACTTCTTACATTTTTAACCAACCGCAATGTGATCTCATTCAAAGTGCCCCCCTTGTGATTATTCACACTTACTCCATCGGTATTTCAATTGTTGATAACATCTCTGTAACTCATCTTTTGGGATGCCTGAGAAGTCCGTGTTACACCTGTTTGAATGTCTGTTTCTGTTTCAAATGGTGTCCTTTAAGAACTGCTTTCACCTTTATGAACAAAAAAAAAAAAAAAAAAAAAAAAAACACATGGGGCGATGTTCGTTGAATACGGAGGGTGTGGTAACACTAATGGATTTTGATGCAGAATACTGCAGAACAGACAGTGCAGCATGGGCTGGTGCATTATCGTGATGGAGGAACCTGGTGTCAGTAATCTTTGGACGCGTGTTCTAGGTCTTTCGAGAATTTCTATGTAGAAATGTTTATTCACTGTCTGCCCTAGAGGTACCCATTCTTTATGGACAATTCCCTTGGAGTCAAAAAAGCACACTTCGTCATGCGGGCTTTCTTTGGTCCTGGTTAATCTTTCGAACATCATTGCGCACTTTGGCGTTTCGTTTCGGGGTCACATTGAAAACTCCAACTTAAATCATCAGTGATAATTCCGTTCAGTAAATCCGGGGTAGATTCCACTTGGTCCAACAAATCAGCTGCCACAGTCCTCCAGTTATCTTTTTGTTGCTGTGTGAGATTTTTTGGATCCAGTTTGGCACACGCTTTTCGCATTTCAAATTTCCAGTTAATATCAGACGCACTGTTTCTCGATTCATGTTCAGTTCATTCGCAATCATTTTCACGGTTAATCGTCTATCCGCTCGCAAAAGTACTCTCACTCTGTCTGTGTTCTCCGTTCGTGTTGTTGTGGGTCGCCCACTGCGGTGTTCATCTTCGATTTTTGTTCTGCCTTTTGCAAACATTGCATTTTATGCCAACAATACACCCGTGCCCTTGATAACACTTCATTTCCAAAGGCCTGTTGAAGTTTCCGGTGCGTTATCACGGCAGCCTCACCAAGTTTCACACAGAAGGAGATTGCGTAGCCCTGCTCAATATTATGTGCTTCCATTGTTGTGAAAGAGGTACAACACACGACCACACTGTTCAAACTCTAACTCCAAATTAAATAATATTTCGGGAATGCCACGTGCTGTGCTGGTGGAGCAGCCCCAAGGTCACACGCTGGAAGTGGTTTCAGTCTGCAAGGTTGCCAGCATCAATTAAAAAAAAAACATTCTCATTACTTTATTGTCGGACCTCGTAAATGTTATTTGTTGGGAAAAGAAAGAACTTACGGTTGTTAGATAGTACAGCGCTTATCTCTGTTGCGCGGGGTCCTAGTTCGGTTCCTTGCTAATTAAGTTTGTGGTGGGCAACACCATATCGGTGGGTTTCCTCGGGGTACTCTTGTTTCATTCCACATTCTTATTCCATCATTTCTTGTACCATCATTCGCTTGCCTTAGTCATCTATCTGCTTTAGACTACAGAGCATATTCATGGGAGGTCAAACTGAAAGATTTCATTTTTAGGAATTACACTAATATTTTTTTTCAGCGTATGCGTAAAATCACCAATGAAATCGCTCTGTTCCATGATCCACAAGTACAATCAAATCATAGCTCAGTTTACAAGTAATAAAATATTCTTTCAAATATTATTGATGTTAAGTGGACAAATTGTTCACAGAGGAAAACAAACGTTTGTGACGTACGTAATAACGTAGGTTACATGGGTAAATTCTTAAGTTTTTGGACTTAACGTACGACTATATGTAACATCCTGGAACAAACATATAACTGAAAACGTATTTTTTTAATACTTTCCGTATAAGTGTTCCATCCATACGTACTTTTCGTATGGAAAAAAGAACTGTATATAGGTTGTAAGAAATACTTTCCGTATAAGTGTTCCATCTATACGTACTTTTCGTATGGAGAAAAGAACTGTATATAGGTTGTACGGAATACTTTCCGTATAAGTGTTCCATCTATACGTACTTTTCGTATGGAGAAAAGAACTCTATATAGGTTGTAAGGAATACTTTCCGAATAAGTGTTCCATCTATACGTACTTTTCGTATGGAGAAAAGAACTCTATATAGGTTGTAAGGAATACTTTCCGAATAAGCGTTCCATCTATACGTACTTTTCGTATGGAAAAAAGAACTGTATATAGGTTGTACGGAATACTTTCCGTATAAGTGTTCCATCTATACGTACTTTTCGTATGGAGAAAAGAACTCTATATAGGTTGTAAGGAATACTTTCCGAATAAGTGTTCCATCTATACGTACTTTTCGTATGGAGAAAAGAACTCTATATAGGTTGTAAGGAATTCTTTCCGTATAAGCGTTCCATCTATACGTACTTTCCGTATGGAAAAAAGAACTGTATATAGGTTGTAAGGAATACTTTCCGTATAAGTGTTCCATCTATACGTACTTTTCGTATGGAGAAAAGAACTGTATATAGGTTGTAAGGAATACTTTCCGTATAAGTGTTCCATCTATACGTACTTTTTGTATGGAGAAAAGAACTGTATATAGGTTGTAAGGAATACTTTCCGTATAAGTGTTCCATCTATACGTACTTTCCGTATAAAAAAAGAACTGTATATAGGTTGTAAGAAATACTTTCCGTATAAGTGTTCCATCTGTACGTACTTTCCGTATAGAAAAAAGAACTGTAGCTATATAGGTTGTAAGAAATACTTTCCGTATAAGTGATCCATCTATACGTACTTTCCGTATGGAAAAAAGAACTGTAGCTATATAGGTTGTAAGAAATACTTTCCGTATAAGTGTTCCATCTATACGTACTTTCCGTATGGAAAAAAGAACTGTAGCTATATAGGTTGTAAGAAATACTTTCCGTATAAGTGTTCCATCTATATGTACTTTCCGTATGGAAAAAAGAACTGTGTATAGGTTGTAAGGAATACTTTCCGTATAAGTGTTCCATCTATACGTACTTTCCGTATGAAAAAAAGAAATGTATATAGGTTGTAAGAAATACTTTCCGTATAAGTGTTCCATCTATACGTACTTTTCGTATGAAAAAAAGAAATGTATATAGGTTGTAAGAAATACTTTCCGTATAAGTGTTCCATCTATACGTACTTTTCGTATGGAAAGAAGAACTGTATATAAGTTGTATGGAATACTTTCCGTATAAGTGTTCCATCTATACGTACTTTCCGTATGGAAAAAAGAACTGTATATAGGTTGTAAGGAATACTTTCCGTATAAGTGTTCCATCTATACGTACTTTCCGTATGGAAAAAAGAACTGAATATAGGTTGTAAGGAATACTTTCCGCATAAGTGTTCCATCTATACGTACTTTCCGTATGGAAAAAAGAACTTTATATAGGTTGTAAGGAATACTTTCCGCATAAGTGTTCCATCTACACATACTTTTCGCATAGAAAAGGAACTGAACACAGGTGGTATGGATATCACAGACAGATGGACGTATATAACATATAATAGCTGACGTGAGTAACATACGTGTACATATGTAATATATGGAATAGTGTTAGATATCAGACATGTTGAAGAGGTATGGTTTAACATCTAGGCGAGAAAAATACAGTGGCATATGAATAACGTATGGGCCGTACAAATTTTCGTAACAAACATATGGATTCAGTGAATTTTGTGCCACATACCGTTGTTCGGATAACAAATTTTTCTCAGTGATGTTAACAGTTTTTGGAAATAAAATACAAGTGAACACATCACCTTCAATACAGCTTCACTTTTTCTGATAAAACGTTTCTTATGTAAAATAGGTATATGTTTTACTGGGCATCTTGACTGACCATAAAACTACATAACTATATTCAAATATGCATAAGTTGAACAGCAAGTCTTCTTTCAGTGGCATCCTGAGTTCACCTATAACGAAAAATTTATATATATGTAAAATGTTGTATGAACAAACAGTAATGCTAATTTAATAAGGATATAGTATACAACAGTTCCTCATCGTTTCCCGAGGACTCACAAAGTTCAGTCTTTTACGGATTATTCATTGAGGATCTAGGAACTTGAAAATGGGGTAACAAAGCGACTTTCATTTACTTATCTACTGAAACTTGTACATGACATACCACCATTTCTGTACTTGGTGCAAGAGTTAGAACTATCCTCGAGTACGGTGCACTTTATGTGCGCCTCTGTAGTGCCCTTGTACTTTATATTTCACTATGTGTGTGTAGGGGGGGGGGGGGACTTCAACGCATATTGCATGTCTTGTGCTCGTGGATAGTTCTTACTGTTGCATTACGTACAAACGTGATGGTATTTCATGTAGAAGTTGTAATAGCACACATATGAAACGCAGATCACGGTGTACTCATACTGCATATTCTAGTGTGAGTACAACATGATCTGGGTTTCTTATGTGTTCTATTACCACTTGTACATGACATACCACCATTTCTGGTGCAAGAGTAAGAACTATCCTCGAGTACGGAACACGCTGAGGAACTGTTGTATACTATTACCTTTAATAATTATGAATATGAATATAAAATTATTAAAATTTTTAAACATAAAAGTAAACAAAGTAAACAATATATTATTTAAATAATGTACTTACCGCTTATTGTACGGTCGTTGCTGTTCACTACGGGATTCGCCGAAATAGAGACATCGGTGGCAATTTGGAAGAAACAAAACAAAGCTTTAATTACTAGCTAATTTGTCAAGACATATAACAACTTATTATTGAATTGACATGATAACCGCCACAATGAAAATATTTCGGTTACTGATTTAGAGCTTACAATGAGTACTCATAATATAAAGCTAATGATAAACTTATTGCGAGCGAGTTTGATAAATCTACTTAGGTAAATATCAATTGGAATAATATCACACAAATTATCTAAATACATTTAATATAAAGCATGTTTCCCCTAGCAAACACACAATTTCTAACTTATTCGAGTTGAACTAAACTTAATCTACATTATAGTATGGAAGATAATTATACTATCTGTCTAATGAATAACCTGAATTTTACACCTACAAGGAAAACTGAGATGCAGATATACTGTACAGATTCACACATAAATTCATTGCATACATATGTTTAGTTATCAGAAAATCTACTATCTATGCCTTAAAAATCATTTTTAAATGTCTCGGTGCAGATTCACTTTCAGGCTTCTTCAATGTACATTTACAACATAAAAAGTATTGTGGAAAACCACTACCCAACTGTTGTACTACGTTGCCACTACAAATTTAACCAAGTCAGGGCAGGAGCGCAGCATGGGGGTTACGCAGAAGCGCGGAGGCGTATCGTAGAGAGCAGGCGCGTTAGCAGCTGTGAGTATACACATTAACGGGAATATCGCAAAACTCTCTATATGGCATAAAAACAACTTACATACTTGATTATGCATTTGTACGTTATGATAGATATTGGGTGCTGATGCAATTTTAGCGCACCACATTTTGGAAGATTTACAGGTGAAATTGAATACTTTGTATGAAAAGATATATTCATAAGGAACATATTTCTGCAGGCGATAAAATTTTATACAAAGTAATACAGCTGTATTTCAGGTTTACAAATGTAGGGTTACTAGTGGAAAATCATTACAAGTGCTTTACGGAGGATAAAATTAAGTGAGTGTATATGAAAGATGACTCTATTAGATGTTACTTTAGGCTGACGATGTATTTCTGCACAGTGTACAGAAGCTGTATTTTATGTTTAAACGTGGAAAGTTACTAGTGTAAAGCCATGACCAGTGCTATTGAAACTCGCATATTTGCCAAAATCCGCTTATTTTTCACTGTTCTCGCTTACGCGTATATCCTCCATCGCTGATGTGCCTGTTTCCCAGGGAATATCTTCCCGGGAATGTACCCATCACTAGACACTCGCACACAAACGTAGGGGCACGGTGGTTCAGTGGTAGAGCGCTTACCTCTAGTGCGTAGGGTTCTTGGTTCGATCCCTTGTCGAGTGCTGGACAACATCGTGTTCTCGAATATCCCGTCTCCTTCCACTCTCATTCCACCATTTTTTTCAATCATCACTAACTTTCCTAAATCATCGTCTTCTTTAGCCTAAAGCGTATAAAGGTGGGACAAAAAACTGAAATATTTCATTTTATATATCAACAAGGATGAAAACATTGATAAATTATGTTTAAACCCAGGGGCGTCATTTGCGGAAGGCAGAGGAGGGCGATTGCCACCAAGCTGAGTTTAAGAAATACACATTTTTTTAAATCAACTGTATACTTATATATAATAATAAAATACTTGAAATTTTTATACGAGTGAAGTATCTTGTCCCCTCTAGCTAAATCTGAAATGACGTAGCTGTTTTAACATATTGTAAATAGAAATGGGTCAACGGGATTTTGATAGCATGGACGCTCTTTGGAACCAATCAACTTCAATCACTTTACAAACAGTAAAACTATAGCATGGGATGGAGGCGGATACTAGTGACTTCCTTCCTCTATCAAGAAAATTGTGGCTATCGTATGGGATATATAAATCTTTAATAACCGAATTTCACATCAGTTTTAATATTGTTTCAGTGATTAAATTTTCCACTGACTACATTTGCGAAGCACAATGGACATTTTCAATTTGAAAAGAAGCGAACAACAAAAAAACATAACTTATATTGGTGAATTTCATAGGCTTTAAAACAACTGCCAATATTCTGTTTTCGTTTTAAAAGGTTAAACAAAATGCGTTACACACTGCCATAACAGTGACAGTTATGGTCTCTGTTATTTCTGGTTATGTGAGTTTTGCTCTTCCTTTCTTTTTCGATGGTGAAACAGACAAAAAAATCTTTGTTTCATAGAATTTTCAATTACATATAATCGCAGATTTCCACTTGGTTTGCAATCACTCAATTAATTGCATCCATTAACTGGTTGTCCAATATCACAGCAACATATAACCGCTCTATACGAGCATCCAGCTTATTACGTAGCGCTAATCCTTTCTGTTGTATTGGCAGATTTATGGTTGTTCATCCTTCATATCAAGCGATATGCCATCTATGACGTCACTCATCACGAAGCAACAATGCTATATAGCTTTCAGCTCCTGTTCACCCTATAGGCATCGACTAGCCAACCATACCTATAAGATTAGTGTTGTGCTTGTAATCAATACATTATATATAGAGAGATTATATATTATACGTATATACAGGTGTTTATATACAAAACTCAAGGTAGTTATTTCAAAATATGATTCCTCACATAGGGTGAGAATCAGTAACATCAACTTCAGAAATATTATTATTATTATTATTATTATTATTATTATTATTATTATTATTATTATTATTATTATTATTATTATTATTATTATTATTATTATTATTATTATTATTTTGATCTCAGAACTATGATCAGAAATATTGAACTGAGGTATAATAAGAACTGACTAACTAACTCTATGGCCTATGGAACCCGAAGGTTCAATGCCGCATTCACAAAAGCATTGACTTCTATCCTTAGCCAACTGCATCCAGTTACTGCTTTGTATTTTTATTTCTGCGAGATCTGTTTTAATATTGTCCTCCCATCTGCGCCTAGGTCTTCCTAATGATCGTTTTCCGATTGGTTTTTCTGTTAAGACTTTGAAAGCGGTCCTACCTTCCTCCATCCTGGCTACATGATTTACTCACCTGAGCCTCCAGGATTTGATGACTCTTAACAATTTTTGGTAAACAGTATAAATTATGTAGTTCCTCGTTATGAAGTTTCCGCCATTCAATTTTCACGTTAGGGTTTTCATAAAGTCTGGACGGATTTAATTTGCTTATAATTTTCATAAAAATGCTCATAATGAAATCAAATAAAGTGCAAACGGTAGCGGAAGGATTAAATTTTTAGTTGGCAACACTGTTACCGTATCAAAGATGGCGTCGGTGAAAGAGAAAGCGCAATGTGTTCTGTGGTACGCAGAGCTAAAATCTCCAATTCTGGTGTGTCGAAAGTTCACCAAAGAGTTCAAAAAGTCGGCACCGACTGAGAGTGCAATCCGAAAGTGGCATGCTAAGTTCTTGGAGACAGGAAGCGTCCTGGACCGTCCTCGAAGTGGGAGGCCGCCAACATCGCCTGCAACAGTGAGCAGGGTAAGGGAAAGCATCATTAACAGCCCACAGAAGTCAATTCCTAGTGGCGCCCAGTTGGAGGGGTGGCGGTGAATGAACTGAGCTGGTGCAGATTACAGGTAAAAATTTAATCCTTCCGCTACCGTTTGCACTTTATTTGATTTCAATATGAGCATTTTTATGTAAATTATAAGCGAATTAAATCCGTCCATACTTTATGAAAACCCTGTATTCATCTCAATATCTTATTCTCAAATACTTTTAGTCTACGTTCTTCCCTTAGAGTAAGCGACCATGTTTCACAACCATACAGAGCAACAAGCATGATTATCGTTTTATTATATTTTAAGCTTCAAATTCCTGTACAGAATTCGTGACGACAAGAGATTTTGAACTGAATAATAACACGAATTCCCTGCTTTTAGTCGACACTTAATTTATTCGTGAATATGGTGTTCGTCTGTTAATATTGACCCTATATATTTAAAAGTATCCAATTTGTCGAAAATAATATTTGATATTTTGACGCATCCATAATTTCCAGTATTACGAGCCCGACGAACTTCCATGTATTTAGTTTTCTTTGCATTTACTTCTAAACCCATGTACCTGCAAGCGTTTAATAAGATCTCTGCATTTCTTTCTATTGTTCTCCTATCATCCTCTGTTAGGTTGACATCATCAGGTAGAATAAGAACACATAACATGAAGCAATTTTATGATTTCCAATATTTTCTATTAGTAAATATAACTTGATTCTTTGAGGTAGACAAGGTTAAGAAAAGTCTTCATTTTTTTCGATCAGTTATAACGTTATAGACATTTGTCTGAATGGCATTTTTTTAAATTTATTTTTAGAAAGTTTATTGAGTATGTACTCTCCACGGCGTACTCTCCAAAATTAACTTGACATGTTAGAATAACAAGCAATTGAATTTTTAGATTTATTCTTTAGTTCTGCTTCGCAATAACTCTACTTCTTCAAATAACCTTGGTTAGAACTCTTATATGTATGTATTTTTATAAAAGAAACGAAAAGATATATTCTCTGTCACTATACAGACTGTCCGAGACGAAACGCTCTAATTTGAAACACTTATACTGAACATAATAAACAACCCTGACAATTTTGTTAGGTGTTAGATGGTACATTAGGTGTTAGATGGTGGTGGAAATTTATATATATGAGTATAATGTTATATCAAGTTCATTTAGATTTATATTCATTTTTATTTCATTTCTATTTCAGGTGCTGAAAACCGAAGAAGTTGATTTTTTTAAAGAAATAAAACCTGAACAATGGCAATGAATGCTGGGAAAAGCACAAACCGTTTGAAATACACAGAACTAGAGTCCATTATTGCAGTTCAGTTATGTTTGCATGTAGTGTATCATAGAAATCTTCCCGACGTAAAGAGAATCAAGGCATGAAAAGCAGCGTTCTCACGTAGAGACAGTATCTTTTGCTGAGAGCCATGGTGGTTGACCATCAAGATTATCCGAGGAGAATGCTAATTGCGTTTCAGATGCGCTTGTAAGAAATCCGTTCGTATGGTATCATGTGAGCTTGGTTTTAGGATTTAGGATTTAGATTTCTGGGCTTTCGGCATCTAAGGCCATTTGGCCCTTCACGTTTTGAGGGATGACGTCCCTCGGCGAGCACACGATTCGGAGAAAGGGAAGGAAGGAAGCGGCCTGGGATCACCCGGCATTTGCCTGGTGTGAATGAGGAAAACCCAGGAAAAACTCATTCAGGGTGGCTGGCCTGAAAAAGCGTTTTACACTTTTTCGACCGAGTGCCGCCATCGGGAATCGAACACGGGACCGCTCGCACAGAAGGCGAGAGCGTTAGCGACTATGCTACGAGGGGCCACCATGTGAGCTTGGTGTTAATAATCGAATTATCCACGATATGTTACACAAGCCCCTTAAACTTTATGCACGAAAAGTTCAATTGTTACATAAGGGAAAATTCGACCATAAACCCAAACGAGTAACGTTTGCTGAAGACGTTTTCAATGCATCGATAAAAATAACAACTTTGTGGGAAACATTGTGTTTTCCAGTGAGGTAACATTTCACCTCAGTAGAAAGATCAACAGACACAATGTGTAAATCTGGAGTAGTGAGCATCCTCGAGAGACCATAGAGTATCAACAAGACAACCAAGATGTAAACGTTTGGTGTGGCTTAATGGGAAATAAAATTATTGGACGTTTTTCTTTGCTGAGACAACTATCACTGGTCACGCATATCTTAATAGCGTGTTCCTTCAGATAAGACATCGACACCTACACCCGCTTTTTCAGCAGAATGAAGCACCTCCACAGTGGCATGTGAAGTTCGTAACTCATTGAGTGATGAATTCCTACAAAGATGGATTAGGAGAAGTGATTCAATCCCATGACGATCCCCCTTGGTTTTTTTTCCTGTGGGGGAGTTTTAAGGACAGGTTATACTCTATCAAAGTGACAAATCTGGAACAGCTTTGCGAGAGGATTAGAGCTGCAATTGAGCCAGTTACGCCAGAGATGGTAATGGATACTTTGAAACAAGTCGAGTATCACATTGTAACGCTCGATACGAAAATCTCTTCAACTGAATTTCTCTCTGAACGAAAGAAGTATGTTACATCAAACAGCAATATGTTGTGGAAGACTGCTTTAGACAAACGAAGGGTGCATGAAGAATTGAAAATCATTCGTAACCAATTACTCGCGGATGCAAGCTGGGTTCCCTATGTTTCTGTAAACAATGTGCCACAGCAGTTTCAGTGGCAAAGACTTGTATTATATTCAGAGGAGCTGCTGTACACAACATACATATATTTGTTACAGCACAACCAAAACAGGATAATATTCAAAATATAGTCCCTCGTATTGGACTGTCTACAGAAACCTTCCTGTCCGTTCCTCGATTTCACGTTCTGTATTTAGAGGTATAGAAGTCAGAGGTATAGAGTCAGTATACTATACCTCCTGTATAGTTTCACCTCCTGTAAGTTGAAGCATTATGATTTCAGGAAATGTCCCATAGATCAAAACATATACTCACATGAAGAGGCAAAGTCAGGACTACACAGAGAAAAATTGTGACGTTCATTCACATGTATGACTTATAAGTAGACGTAACCGTAGAAAAAATATATGTAAAATGGAATGTGATGTATAAATATGGTTTGCTGAAAAAAAAAGATGTAATTCTGTTACATTTAAACACTAAGAAGTAAAGTTTAAACGTAACAATCTAGACTTAAGAGGCACGACAATCTAAGAATATTTTATGTGTCACGCCGTTGCACTTACGGTGACGTATAATATTTTATAAATCACATGTCGTTACATTGAAATGTTCGTGAAAATCCGAAAGAAGTCGATCGAGCCCGAACAGGAACCATTTGTAGTTTGTTAATTTATTTCATATACATTGAACAAGTTATAAAATTATGTCTTATGTATAAAGATTATTTTCTATGATATAATATCGGTATTAAGCGTCAATGGACTCTACCAGACTCTACGAGCATTACAAGAAGAAGATGCAATGAAGTTAATAGTGAGATTTCGTTTATTATAGCGGTACCAGAGAAGAAGATAAACTTTAGTATCAGCATTGACCATCCTCTAATTACACCTGTTATATTAAATAAAGGTATGTGAAAATAACGTTTGATAATAGTTAGTGAATAATGGTGATATGGATGTAGGAATTCTCTTTGGAATCTCTCCCAGAAGGTGAATTACTATGTTCGGTACATTATTTCAGGATGCACATTTTGGGTAAACTTTACAATACATGCTCCAGCTGAGCATTGATAAGTAGGGCACTTTAAAAGGATATAATAGAGTAGGACAGAGTAGAGTAAGATAGGAATAGGAACGGGTTAGCTTAAGGTTAGGGAAGTTTTGATCCATTTTCATAAAATTAATAGACTGTAATGTCTTGATTCTGAGTGAGTATACCAGCTGTAGCGAGCATTGTAAAGTTAACCCATACGGGTTCACTCGAGCAGACGGTTCTACCAAATAAAATACAATGTGAAACATTTTTCGTGCAGAAATGAGAGTGTGAATATACGTACTGTCAGTGCACAGCATATTGAAATGAATTTTGAGTGATACTAAAAGTATTGTATACGTATGTGTGTTCTTCCACTATCCTCGTTTATGCGTATATCCCCGTCGCTGATGCGACTGCTCCCTCCGGACACTACCCTCGCTATCGCTCGGGCCTCCCTGCTGCGATACTGGACTGACTCGGTTAGATAGCATTCATGTTTTTTAGTGGCCACATAGCATATATTGGTTCGTGTTTTATGCACTGTAGTTTTATACCATACGTCCACACTGTATTTATACTGAGCCATTCTGAAGTTTATCTGCAAGTAGTAATGAAGCTCCTGATTATAGCGCTAAAAGAAATACAAAGCTTTAACCTAACCTGAGAAGGTGAGAAATGAGTCAAAATTTGGTAGAATCGTCTGCTCGAGTAATGCCCCCACATTTTTTACACTCTTCTCATGGATGCAATTCTTGTATTATTAAAAAAAACTGCAAAATAAATTTGTATTCCGTGAACGTAGCACACAAGAACGTTTTCCTTGTCTTCTAAGGGCACGGTTCAAGATTACTGCCCCCTCGCTTCCCATTGAGCTGTAATAAAGACAGAAAACAACCCGTGCAGGTTTACTTTTAGCGTACTACATTGTGGAAGATTTACAGGTAAAACGTAATACTTTGCATAAAAAGACATATTTATAAAGAACAAATTTCTGCAGGCGATAGAATTAAATGCAAAATGGCACTAGTAAACCTGTTATTTAGGTTTACTACTGTAGGGTTACCAGTGTAAAATAATTGCAAGTGCTTTACGACAGATAAAGTAAGTGAGTACATATGAAAGACGACTGTATTAGATACCATTTTCTAGCTCAGTATTCCTGCACAGTGTACAGAAGCAGTATTTTATGTTTATACGTGGAGCGTTACCAGTATGAATTATGACAAGTGCTATTGTAACTCATGTCATTACCAATACACAGTAAGACTTGACCCACAGCCTCGCTCTGCCCTGACACGGTTAGATGGCATTAGTGTTTTTATTGGTCACCTAGCACATGTTGGTTTCTTTTTGCACTGTATTTTTTTGTCATACATCCGAACTCCGTATAGGCCTATATACCCCAATCTTAAAAGAATTGTAATTTTTCGGCAATTACTTCTGATTGCCGCCTCACTCGGCATAGATAAAATTCAAGGAGGCCACTAAAAAAGTGATAATGCTATCTAACTGAGTCATGTAGGCGAAGTTGGTGGGCGAGTGCGCGGGTGCGTCCGAAGGGAGTAGGCACATCAGGTATGGTAGGTATGTAAAGTAATGGAAAGTATTTTGTTTTGGCAGTGAATTTTGCTCATTTTTTTACATGTGAAAGAGGCTAATGATAAATTAATTTTATGTAATTTTCTGCCCTCCGAAACACTGGCCCTGGCTAGCATCCAACCGCAGAGTTTAACGTCGCGAACTTATTTGTCAAGAAAAACGTGAACAAGACAGGTTTCGGTATGCTGCAGTTTTGTAAATTAGCATTACAAGTTTATTAACTCATGTTGATAGAGGGGCGGTTGGGCTTATTAGCATTCATCTCTTGTGCGTGGGGTCCTCGATTCGATCCCCTCTCATGTTCTGTGGGCCTTCTTGTGGATAAATACTGTGGGCGTGGGTTTTCTTACGTTTCTGCCGTTTTTCCCACTTTCTGCATTCCACCAATCGGGTTGTCCCGATGCCATTAGATGTTAATTTTTTAATATTCACAAAGATCCATACCCACTATGGTGGCCTGACGCCTCAAACCCCTCGATTCGTCAAATATCACAAATTTCATGAAAGTTAATTCACCACAAAAGTTAAAGCCTTTCAAACAACATGGACGGCGATATTTCAGACGTTGTTCAATATCCAATTTTAGTGTTTTTTCTCAGTCCTACCAGGTTACTGCTGGAATGGCATCTAATAATAAGACCGTGATCGATTTCTTCTTAGACGTTGTTCAATATCCAATTTTAGTGTTTTTTCTCAGTCCTACCAGGTTACTGCTGGAATGGCATCTAATAATAAGACCGTGATCGATTTCTTCTTAATTTTTGTCCAGCCTTTCCTGCCCTTCAGTCATAGTGGCAAATTGACGGAACTTTAAATTTAAAACAAAACTATTTGGTAATGTTATAAATGTTCTTGGAAAAGCGCCAAAGTTAATTTTCTGGGTCATTTTACGACTCCACGTACTACTCTCTAGCAGGAAGTGGATAATACTTGGTACTAATAACAAATTCACTGCGAGTCCAGCTCACTCATAAGTGTGTGACATCGCCAGAGACTTCGGAAATATCCCGAGCAAATACTTTTTGTATGAAGATGAGAGGATCAGCCTCCAAACGAAGTGATTAAGGCCTAAGTTTGAGATAACATTTCAGCATTAGCCTGTTGTGACTGATAAAATACGGGCCTATCGTTTTTTTTCTTTTTTTCTTTTTTCAAGTGTAAATTCAAAACGTGAGTTATATATCTTGTACTTTCTAACTGTGCTGATTTTAAATCTGAGAAGTCTTTACACCAAGGTATATAAAATAACAGGTAGCCCCAGTTCGCTATTAGCGTTCTGATTGGCTCCCTGTCCGTGACGTCATGTGGAGGTATCAGTGAATATTTTTTCGCTTGCTTGCTTGTTATACTTCACGCTTTACTTACTCGTTAAGCTGGATTCAAAACAATATAATTATGAACTTCCTTGTCTTACCAAATACAAAGAATGAGTCTTTTTCTACTCACAGATGACACAATATTATGTACTAAATAAATAAATACCGTCAATCAGTGTTGGGTAAGTTACTTGTAAAAATGTAACGCGTTACAAGTTACTTTACTTTCTCTTAAAATGTAACGCGTTAGTAACGCGTTACTTGCCCCCAAAAAGTAACTGTTACTTTACTTCGAAAGTAACGCGTTACTAACCCGTTACTTTTAGGTCCGAGACTTTAAAAATGTAAAAAAAATATGGCTTAAGTTTTCCGTACTACTATTACTACCGCTATTATTATTATTATTATTGCACGTTCTGAATCGCTTTATGTAAATGCAAGGACAAGTTTTTACTTGATACATGAACATTTTCATATAATGTAACATTGATAAAATGCTATACTGCGTTACTCGTAGGGATGGACACGAGCGAGTTTTCTTTGACACTCAATTCGACTAGAAACAGACATCTTTGAACTCAACTCGAAAAATTTCCTCCAACTCGGCTCGAGTCAAGTTTCGAGTCGACTCGAGCCAAATCCGGTGTGTAGTTTCGAGTACATTCTTCAAGTATATTACATAGACAGTATAATTATTATCAATAACACTACTACTACTACAACTTTTATTATTATTATTATTATTATTATTATTATTATTATTATTATTATTATTATTATTATTATTATTATTATTATTATTATTATTATTATTTTAACATAACTGTATATAAAACGAAAGATAGGAGGTTTGTATTTGAATACTAAAAAACTAGTTGATTGCCAACCTCGGTAGTCGTGAAGTCTATTAGTCAAAGACATTGTTCACGAGCTTCTGAATATGGGTTGAGGGTCTAGGTTGAGTATTTGAGCTCGAGCCAAACACTGTTAAAAGTTAGAGAGCACTGGCCAAATATCTTCAAAACTGCTCGGCCCGGGTTTAGAATTGTCAACGACTCGAGCAGCTCGGCTCACAGCTCATTCACTATCGACCCGAACTGAGAAGTAAGCCGAGCCAACAGCTCACCCAACTGACTCGGCTAGAGCCCTTGGCTCAGTTGAGCCAAACCTAGCAAATGGCTCATCCCTACCAAGCCAGCTCGAGCCGATGGTTCACCCCAAGTGAACCGGCTCGAGCCATCTTCTCAGTTGAGCCGAGCCGAGCTGAGCTTGTTATAAAAAATATCTTATAATCTGATAATCTGTTATAAAAAATCTGATCTCGCTATGCAAGCCGTGCCCCTTCTCGTGAGCAACACTAAAAGTATTCCATATTACTGTTTAGCTTACATTTCTCATGGCTATCGTTTTCCAGTGTAATCAGGCCACGATTTCAAGACGACTTAAAACGAACGAGCCATTTATAAACTCGACTGGACTCGAAACTCGACGTGAAAAACTGAATCGGCTCGGAACTCGACTCGAGGATATTACCCTTGACTTGACTCGAAACTCGACTTGAATTTGAGTCGAATCGAGTCGAGTTTTAGCTTGACTCGTGCTCATCTCTATACGTTAGAAAAAATAGTTGCTTATTATTATTCTACTAAACTAATTACATAATAATAACAATGTGATGTAAAATTAAAAATCAAGAATATAGAGAAACATTACACTACTCTATAATCAAGGGGACTCTAGGATAAGCAAACTGATCTGAAAGAACTCCAATATTACATACCATCAGCAAACTATTTTCTAGTAATAAAGCAGGCCTGCTCATCAGAACACAGTTTATTCATATTAACACCTTACTGTAAATCGTTAATTATGGCACCCTAGTTGTAGATAAATATTTTCCGCCGGGGCACTTCAGATATTTTACTTTTAAATTCTGTCCACAATCATTCTATGCTCTTAAGAGAAAAGTATTCTTTCAAATGTTCGAACGGTAAAATATTTTCGTTCTCCATCTTTATAAAAACAACACCAATCAAATTAAAATAGACTATCGGTATCATTGCACTCCTAGTTCACTCACTGAATGTATTAATTTGGAGCTGTCAAAATCTACGACAAAATCTTCCAGGTGCTTGCAATTAGTACACGTGATTTCCCTAAGGCTGTCCTCATCTTCAAAAAACAGCAAGTGGCACTATGAACTTCAGTCACGGACATACGTAGTTCATGCTCGATTGTTTCATTCTGAGAAATTCACTTACAGGAAAGAAACATTTGTTTCCGAAAAAATATACATATATATTGTAGTTACTCATCCGAAATGTAACGCGAAAAAAGTAACGCAAACTAGGTACGTTACTTAAAAATTTGTAACGCGTTACCGTTACAGTTACTTTGGAAAAAATGTAACGCGTTACTGGGAAACGTTACTTAAAAAGTAACGCGTTACAAGTAACGCGTTACTTGCGTTACGTTACTTCCCAACACTGCCGTCAATAAAGATCAATTATCTATACAAATAAAAATTAATATAATGTTTGGTCGCTAACTTTTCCTGGACCTTTGGGCCGAGTTTTATAATTTTTAGTACACGAGTTGACCTGGCCTAAGAAATTTATCACATTATTTTGATTAAAAGGCAAATCTTAAGCGGGTAGAAAAGGTTCAAAATGTATGCCTAAAATACAGTATCTCACAAACCTATTAGGTTAGAAAGATGAAACTCGGTATATAAACTGCTCATTAACCTTAAGGGAAAACATCCCATTGTTTTAAGGGTGGAAGGGGCATTCGTTATTCATAGAAATAAAGATCATTGTAAGAATGTTTGATTGCTATCTCCTCCTCGACCAACTTGAAGTACTAAGTACTTTTGGTACTTTAATGCACCCCGGCCCAGTGGCGGCTTCAGTGGGTAGGCACAGACCTACCCAAAAATTTTGAAAACTATATAAACGCTAAAAGATACACTAAAGAGTAAATATATTTTCCAATATTTATATTAATAGTAGATAATTGTTTAACAAACAGCATCAACCACTACTGTAAAAGTAATTTCCTACTGCCATTAATCAATCAAATGTGTATATGTATCCATCAGCGAGGCAGCGGGCCAACCCAAAATTAAAATCCTAAATCTGCCCCTGCCCAGGCCTAACTTAGGATCTTATCATTTTTCGGCTCGTGGGTGAGAGGAGATACGAAGTAGACTACAAATAATCAAAAACATAATAAATTAGTGTTCCGTTCACAATTTTCATGGTCATTGAAATGAATAGTGACCCCACCCGATGCGGTTTAAATCCAAATTCATCCTCTTTGGGCGTGGGAAATGGGTGAAATTATACAATGTTGTCATTACCCTTTCATTTGTAACATAAATTCTATGGGGGGAAGGAGTTCAAATACTTTCCATAAACCAATCCTCTCGATGAGAGCATTTCAGGTAGTAAAATACATAAAGCAAATATTATTCAAATTATTCAGAGATTCGGTTCCAGATATGTAATAACAAGTTAGGTTAGGTTGTTTTAGGATAGGTTAGGTTACGTTAGAAATCTAATCTACCTTAAGCAAAAATAATTCAGTATTCAGAGATTCCGGGTATGTAATAACAAATTAGGTCAGGTTGTGTTAGGATAGGTTAGGTTACATTAGAAATCTAATCTACCCTAACGTAACATAACCGAACCTAACTTAACTTAATTTGGTTAGGTTGTTAGAAATCTAACCTAACCTTTTGTATTTAGTGTGCATTAATCAAACTGTCAGATATCGTCACTGCAAAATATTTCCTTTACATTATTAATATTCGTTTAACTTTACATTATGTATTACAGGTTACAAGTTGCAAAGATATCTATAGAGTGGTATACGTACGTGAAAGAACCACCTTCACACGGAAAAAGTTGCAGTTATTCGTCCTGCACTTTACCCTTCGATTTCTTGTCATTTAGTTTTCGTAGCTTATCCCCCTTTGTCGGTCAGCCCTTCAATTGTATGAATAATGGTTAGAGTGCACCTTAAGCAGAACAAGTGATTTTATCATACGATGTGGCATTGAAGATGGAATAAAATCAAGGTAATTTGTACGTAACACGTACGGTTCGTTCAGACAAGATTAGGTTAGGTAGGTTAAGTTCGGTTCGTAATAGGTTCCTATGAATGTTCTGCTCCAAGTGTACTTTGAGCACTTTGCCAAAATAATGATTCAGAAACTTAAGAATATAATTTAAACTAAAGAATATATGAGAGTATGCATTTATATTCTTGATACCCCCTTCTAACTCGCTTTACGTACAAAAACTCATTAAGTTTCAGGCCCTCAGAAACAAATGTCAATAAAGTAAAATAAATTATTGTTGTCACACGTCTGTTCTAAACTTGACTACGTCTAGTCTATTTTTTCCCCATGCCAGTTTGATATCAATAATGAAGGAACAGCGTCAGATCTTAAACACTATTTTTGCGGGAAATCTAGCTCATTTTTCAAACCCTTTGATAATCCTGTGGTGAAAGGTGAGCAGAACATATTCGTGTTTTATCCATATTAAAAGTGTTCTTTTGCTTACAGTGGGAAATTCATCTTCTTCGAAGTTCATAATTTTTAGGGAATCGATGGAACATTATTTCATTTGTATTGCTTCCTCTGTAATTAAAATGAGCTGCTGCGTAATTAAGATGGGTTTTGCCCATCTTGAAACAGTAATTGTTTTTCCAGTTTTTCACTAGTTCTGTTCAAAAATAAACCGATACCTCTACGTGACGTCACCGGCCTCAAAATATCCTGGGAAAAATGAGAGTAGAAAAGCTGAATCAAGAGTCCCCTGTCTTTACACACTTTCGGCATTGATGTTTCTTTTCTTTTTTTCTTTTTTGTCAGATACAGCTGGAAGATTGACACTAAGTGTAGAACGAACGATTGAAAACAGTACGTACAAAGAGCAGCCGTCCCCACATAGAAGAGTAAGGTGCAGACCGTGAGGAATAAAGTGTACACGTCGAAAGTAATGAGGTACTTGGCAGTTGATGATCGAGAAAATTTATCGATGTGTTCATTGTGCTGTCACGCCATGTAAAGAGGCATGAAGGGGCATTGCGGTATGAGTGCAGTTCTTGTAAATCTAATCTCAAATTTTGTTTCTCATTATTCAAACACTAAAAATTGTATTTGTGAGCCTACACGCTTTTACAGTAATACTAGTGGAATCTAACATAGATCTGGTGACACTAAGTCAATAGCATACATGCAGAAATTAGTTCGAGAAAGGGTTTAGAGGGACCAAACTCAGTGCGAAAATTGTGAACTTGTGTTTAGAAGGAAATCATATGTGTACAAAAAAGGCCGTGACGAAACTTGTAAACAGTTTTCCAGATATTCTGCGAGTTTGTTTGTATAAGTGTTCTTTTGCATAAAAGTATCAATTTGAAATATAGTTCACTTATACAGTGTTTCACTTATTGCTTGTGTATTATTTTTATGTTTATCCGATTAATATGTTTCATTGTTCCTAACAGTAAATGACCTAATGTTTTAAACGTAATTTAACAAGGAAAAATTTTAACAGAGTCAGGTCAAAACTGTCCTTGAAAACTTGTACACGGACGATGCTTAAATTAAAGGTTTTAAGGAAACAGTGCTCATACAAAACTGTACTGTAAAAATTTTGTAAATTCTAATCGCTCATGTAAACAGGCATCCTGTGTAGTTCTTAATATGCCCGCAATATTGACCAACTCACTGACGGAAATGCTATCTACGTTAATGCTTATTTTAACAGATTCCTATTGTCCCTTTTTTCTCAATAGCTTACATTTCGTAGAAGCAGCTAGTATTATGTGTTTAGTATTTTGTTCATACATTTTCTACTAGTGTAAAAATGATCAAGGCAGTTTCAACCTGATCTTGTATGATGTTACAATGTTGTGGGAAGAAAAGTTGTGGTTTTTACACTTTCTTAAATTTATTTTTAAATCCTTTTAGTAGCTGTGTCTCTGGCCAGGATAAAGTACAAGGCAAGGAAGGTATCGGCCAGGACCTTTCTTAAGGTACCATCCTTGCATTCGCCTGGTTAAACTGAGGGAAACACTGCAAAGCTTAAGTCAGGATGGTTGGCGGTGGGATTCGATCAGATGGACCTCCCCCACTGCCGCTCAGTACTACGGGATGTCACTGCCTTTACCGCGAGCAGCGGCGTAAATCTGTCTTCAACATTGGGGGGGGGGGGTAAGACTGTTCTTCTTCTTCATTTTGTTTCTTTCTTTTTTCTTTTTTCTTTGCGATGTTCAAAATAATTATGAAGTTGAAAAGCAATGCTGTGGAGAATCAGGGGAGCAGAGTTGTCTTCAACATTGGGAGGCGGGCGGGATATCAATTTTATCTTACTTTCCTTTGTGGCAATCAGACACAAATCATCACATTTCTCACCGAAAAACACATTTCAAATCGGATTATTGGGGGGGACAGTTTGTGCTCGTGACCGCGAGGGATGAGTGTATCTTGCGTTCTTATCACTAAGATTTCAAACAACAGTTTCGAGAGTTTTTTTTTTTTTCAACAAATGGTAAACTTGGTTCCTATGGGCAATGCAGCTATTTTATTTCATTGTGCTAGATATTTTTTCCTGCTGTTTAATTCAGATCAACAAAGTTGTTTCGGAGTGTGAGAGGCTTTGTTTTCTGAATATTACAAGACTCTCAAGGTTAAGAACCCGAATACCACATTTCTATTTTAAAATAAATCTTTAAGTTCAGCATTACATCTTAATTACCACAGATATTGGTCGAAATGAAATCTTTGTTTTACGTCCCACGGTTATGCCGGCTAGGCTAAAGGAGACGGTGATGATGAGAAATGAATGAAATAGTGGAATGAAAAAAGTGGTAAGAAACGGGAGAACTCTGAGGAGACCCACGCACACGGTGTTCGTCCAGCACAAACTTCACTTGGCGGGGGCTAGGATTGAACCAGGGACCCCATACAATAGAGGTGAACGCTCTACCACTGAGCCACCGTGGACCCTACAATATTGTCGAGATTTACTTATGACGTCTAATAATAAATTAGTAGGAAATTCGTAGGTGACTGCCTGTATGAAATATCATTCTTAGATAAAATAATAAATGATCTAAATTTTGTGTACATGTCTACCTTTCTCTGCCACATTGCTGAAAGGGAATAGTCCTAAGAGAAATCTAACTAACCTTCGATTAGTATCGCTTGGTCGCTGGTTATTTATTTATTTATTTTTGGAGGTGGCGAACGGTATACCAATCAATTTTCTTGAGAGTGTAAGTTAGATTCCTCTTTTGAGCTTTCAACAAAACAAAGTAGAGAATTATATAAAGTAGAGAATTAGATATTATATTTGGATTATTTACATTATACGTAACCCCTTCCCTTACGAGTTACTTTCTGAATTCTGATAATTGAAGTATAAGTTATAAAAGTGTGTTATAGATGGTTTATCATTATATAACTTTCAAAACATCAATATAGTAACCCTACGTGATGCTACAATAGTTTAAATTTATCGAAAATTTGTCATTTTGAGATTTTGCACTGGGGGCCATGACGAGCTAGACTCGTCATTTAAATGCAAGGGGTTAATAATGTGAGCTATTTACCATACGCATTTTTGATAAATATACTTAAATTTTGTTCCCTATATACCAGCATGAGATCCCTTCTATTTATATGTAACGGTGTGCATTCTATTTATGAGTAACGGTTGTCATTTCTACTTATGTGTAACATACATTAAGTTTGTTACGTTCATTTAAGCGTCATATTGTGATCAGTTTATATGTAATATGAGATCTTCCATTTATAAGTAACAATATTACATTCATTTTATATGTAAAAAAAGTCGCGATTTTTACGCTTATTTAAGCGTCACAGTTTTTAGAGTGTATATGCCAGACGTGACATTAGTTTCATGCCATCAAGTTACTTTTTAGGGCATGCTTTTAATTCACCAATGCACGAAAGTTTTAGCACAGTGCAGAATACATCCGCTCCAACTGTTCGGAAGATCAACATTGACGGTACAACAGTCAACTACTCTTTTCTGGTTATTTGGATTTCTGAAAAACATCTACTTTTCCTTGTATGTGACAACCCGTTTCAGGAAACACACAATACACGGATTTTTCCAGCTATTGTCGGCATACATCTACTCTCCTCTGGCCCTGAGCTAGGATAACACAATGCGGCAACTATTGATGGTTCTCCTGAGCTCCTGAAGGTGACACACTACAGCAAACTAGGACATGCTGATTTGATATGACAATCGTGCCGTTCTGGTGGATTAATTTTCCTCAGCAACCTGTCGTAACTGCAAGATCTTTTACCCTGAACGACTGAACCTTGGCTGAACTTCGACATTTTTACAACCCGCATGAACCAACAAGTTGCCGTGCTATGATTTTCTGCATCTTCCCCTTTCATATAAGAAATATTTTGTGTTGTTGACGCAGCATTATGACCGAGTTCGTACTCACGCAGTAAGAGTTCACGTATCAGACCTTGATGATCACTCATCGTCAATGCAACTAGAAACTCGCTTAAAATACTGACAGAGTGACGACCTGCATGTTAAATAGTCCGCTCGTCTCACTACCTGTTGAACAAGTTTTACTTGTATTTATAGTCGATCACGTCTTATACATGCGCCTACTTTTTGGATTGTAGAAGTCATCTTTGTGCATATAAGCTATTATGTACTGTTGAGTTCATAAGGAACGTTTTACTTGTTACATCGGTGTTTTGCTACAGTGTTTCAATTGTGCATATCTAGAACTAAAATTGAGAAAATATATTTTTCACCTAATTACCTAACCAAAGTTAGACACGGTTTTATCAAAATAATAAATATTATGTTCAACTTAGCTATGAATATTTTCTAGGCTCTTTCAACCATTCTTTGATATGTAATACAAAATTCTAAACTTAAAATACGAATGTTCAAATTATGTTTCAGGATATTGTCACCTTAAAATTTAAATAACATAAACAAAATAATGTTAAGCTTATATTTGCGATGTAAATCAACTAAAACAAATATCTCAAATTACATTCGCAATGTCTTATTCTATTGAACTATTTAATGCATGAATTTTACTTGAATTTACTTACTTTTAAAAACGGAATTCAATTTAAGAGTTTAAGCTGCAAGCCCCCAAATCAGATGATTTACTTCGGGATAAGCAGCTTACACTGATCTATTGAATAACTAGTAGATGACTCTCAGTAATAGACCACATGTGCATAAAACATATTCATATGGCAATTAAAGTGTTAATTATGATTATACCACTTTCTTTCTTGTTTTGGAAAATTGTGTATATAATTACCGATACGAGAACTAGAGGCCTGCAGGTGCGTAACTAGAAAAATGCATCTATACGGTAGATGCATTGAAATCTCCCAGCCAAGATCTTTCAACTAATGACAGATCGGTAAATGCAGGCCTGTCTTGGTAAATCCGAAAAATGAAACGCAAGTACGAAAACCCTTATAACTGAGAAAATAATTATTTATTTTCTGCACAACGTGGCACAAAACTGTAAGACACTTCTTCAGAAAGAAATCTACTCGATGTAACCGCCGTCAGCTTGTACAACCCGCTCAAGTCTGCCTCGGAACCGGCTACACGCACGTGTTACCTCCTCCTTGTCCATGTTGGTCATCTCCTCCGTGATATGGCCTCGCAGTGCGTCCTTCGTGTTATGGGACTGTGCGTTGATCTTTTCTTCGACGGTGCCCCAAAAGTAATAATCAAGGAGGTTGCGGTCTGGGCTAGGGGGTGGCCAAAGATCGGGTGACCAGTGGTAGGGCACATTGGTATGGAGTAACGCCTGAGTTTTCCTTGCTTTGTGCGCGGGTGCTGAGTCCTGCTGAAACACGTAGTCCCTTCCAGCAGCCACTTTGTCTATCCACGGCTTCACAACAGTCGTCAGAACGTCAATGTAAACGTCGGTACCATGACCGATGCTGGAAATTTGGTGTGCATGACGGTAAGTACTTCTGAAGGATCTTGACAAAGCGACCTGTCATTTTGGCGATTCACTTTTCTTGTATCCGAACCACTCGATTATCTTCTTGGGTGATTTTCCGGCGCGAAGTGACTCAAGTATCGCAGCTCTTTTGTCCTGCTCCCGGCTCATGTTTGCACAGCTTGCCACATGCTTGTGCCTCACTGACTCCTATAGGCAGGCACTACACTAGGAAACTGGAATGCTCAAGGTCACACGTTATACCCGTTAGAGGGCGGCCTTGAAACTTATTCCGGATTTACCTCGACAGCTCTGTATGTATGTGGTCTAGAGTTGTGAGCGTGGTATACGACAGTCTTTCTATTGGGGAGTTATTGCTGTTTATTTTGATTAGGAATAGAATTTAGATTTCTGGGCGTTCGGCATCTAAGGCCATTTAGCCCATCACGTTTGAGGGATGACGTCCCTCGGCGAGCACACAATCCGGGAAAAGGGAAGGAAGAACGGATTGGGGAACGAAGGAAGTGGCCTGGGACCTTTAAATTAGGTACCACCCCGGAATTTGTTTGGTGTGAATGAGGAAAACCCAGGGAAACCTTATTCAGGGTGGGTGGCCTGAAAAGGCGTTTTACATTGCTAAATGCATTCGTGCTAATTGTCAGGTCCGATTCTATTGTTCTCCATGACGGCAGAACCTCGTGATATACGGTGCTCTTCCACTCTCACCAAGTGCACAGCATAACCTTCCAGGACATTGAGTATGGGCTTTGCCCAGGGACGGATCCAGGACCGACTTCAGGGGGGGGGGCGGTGGTTTGTCATACTGCTACTTCTAAGGGCTCCAAACTTTGGGATGAGTTTAATTTATATATATAAAGTAAGAAAGCTTCTTCTTCTGGGGAGGCGATCGCCCCGATCGCCCCCCTGGATCAGCCCCTGACTCTGCCATCACAGAATATAAAGCTTCTCATCGTTTCGACCACATTGCACATTGCTGTTGTAGGTTATGCACGTATTTTCCATTACTCTTGTTTAGCTACTTCAGAAATTCCTCACGTCCGTTACATTTCCGTAGAGATTTGCAGCTAAAATTCAATTGAATAAAAGTTTCTGAGTCAGATCATGTGGCACCAAAATGCCAGGCTCTCAACACTATAGTGTTCTATGTTCAGGTCATTGGTAATGTCAAAGTAGTTTAGATGTCGGGCTTGCTGTCTTTCGTCAGAATATACATTTTAGCTATATTTGGTCGATCTGCGTAAGAATCTTATATGAACATCAACATTCCCATAACGAAAGAGACTAAACGATATTTCGGCTGTTCTTTCTGATAAAGTATCTTGCCATAAACAGTGCGGATTTCTTCATGGGCCTGCACAACATTTGAGCCTTTATGGAAATAAAATCGTAAAATATAAATCGCAATTTTGAAGAATACTCATCTCACTTTTTCTGTATATCTATTAGCTCAGGATTTCTCAACCTGAGAGTCGTGATCTGTAGAGGTTGCGAAAATAAGCAGAAGAAATAAACATAACTAGTAGACCAGGAGCATATGTCAATATTTCCTAGTCCATGGGATTTTGAATGAAGGGATGTTGCGGGTAGGTGGAATATCTTCATTAGGAGGTACCTAATCATGTGGTACCAGGTGGCAAGCCGAAAACCGTGGCAGGGGACCGGGAGGGGGGAAACAAAATGGCCGCCAGTGACAGTTGTCTCTCTGGCTTTAAAGTGCTATAACTTCTACAACTTTTATATTAAAACCTTGAAAGTTGTGCAAATATGTAAATAACACATCAAACATTCCATTTGAGAACAATTTGGTGCAATAGCAACGCCATATTTTAAATATGGCGCCCTTAAATCCCAAATTCGGTATTATTTATTTCTTTCTTTATATTCAAACAGAAATAATTCGTGAACTGCCACAGATAGGCGAAATCACTTTGAAACAAATGTTGTGAGTCCGTGTAAGGGCTTTCCAACGAGGTATATACCATTTCTGTATCTTTAAAACTAACGGAGCTAGACTAGTTTATGTTACAGTATGTGTATACCTCATAGCTTTTAATATAGGGCTAGTAAAATTAGGCGAAACCTGCATTTGTAAGTTCGTGAGTTTTGTGTGAAGGATCTTTACGGGTTGAGGAGATGCCTTCATTAGAAGGTACCTAATCATGTGATACCAGGTGGCAAGCCGAAAATCGTGACAGGGGACCGGGAGGGAGGAAACAATATGGCCGCCGGTGAAATCATCTCTCTGGTGCTATAACTTCTACAAATTATATATTGAAATTTCGTGATTGTGCAAATATGTAAATAATACATTATAAATTTTATTTTAGAACAATTTGGTGCCATAGCTACTCCATATTTTAAATATGGCGTGCTTCAGTATCAAAATTAGATTATTATTATTTATCCATTTCTTTATATTCAAAGGTAAACAACTTGTAAAGCGCCACATGCAGCAGGAATCGATATGAAATAAACTTGTAGGCCAGGTCGGTGGCTTTAA